>NW_027012475.1:17500-19315 GCF_036934945.1 Oncorhynchus masou masou
TTTACTAGAGATACTGATTAAAAGAGATGTGGGGGGATTGGAGTGGATGGAAGGGGAGGGGAGGGAATGGAGCAGAAGAGGAGAGGAGGAGAAGAGATGGGAGGAGGGAAAGGGAGGGGAGGAGGGAAGAGGGAGGAGAGGAGGGGAGGAGATTGGAGTAGGGGAAGGGAAGGAGGGAGGGGAAGGGAGGAGAGGAGGGAGGAGATTTGAGTAGGGGAAGGGAAGGAGAGGAGGGAAAGGGAGGAGAGGAGGGGGAGGGGGATGGTGGAGGAGGAGAGGGGAGGTGACTGTGTCTGGCCTGGGGTCTATTGACGGTTGGAAAAGAAGCCTGGTTATCCCTATGGATGTGAGAAGTGACAAGGGGAGGACACAATAGCCTGCAGGTAAAATACTTAATTAGCAAAGTGACATTTTAATTGGGCATGTAGAAAGGTTGGGAGTGGACATGGAGAGGAGAGGAAGAAGTCTCAATTCAATGAGAATCCCCTTTTGATTGACACAGATGCAAGTACAAACAGTTATTCTTCTTCTTCTTACAGAAGTTACTCACACGGAGTTCTCCTTGGTTTGTGTGTGAATGTTTGGATTTTGATGCTATTCTATCTGTGTTTAGGGTATTGAACTGATCCACACCTCTTAAATGAGCACTCTCCCTCCCTCCATCACCCTCCCTCCATCTCCCTCCCCCTCCATCTCCCCCTCCATCTCCCTCCCCTCCATCACCCTCCCCTCCATCTCCCTCCCCCTCCATCACCCTCTCCCCTCCATCTCCCTCCCCCTCCATCACCCTCCTCCATCTCCCTCCCCTCCATCTCCCTCCCCTTCCATCTCCCTCCCCCTCCATCTCCCTCCCTCCATCTCCCTCCCCCTCCATCACCCTCCCCTCCATCTCCCTCCCACTCCATCACCCTCCCCTCCATCCCCCCTCCAGTATCTCTCTCTCTATCACTACCTACAGTATCTCTCTCTCTACCTCTCTCTCTCTACCTCTACCTACAGTATCTCTCTCTATATATCTACCTCTCTATCTCTCTCTCTATCTCTCTCTCTACCTCTACCTACAGTATCTCTCTCTCTATCTCTACCTACAGTATCTCTCTCTCTAGCTCTACCTACAGTATCTCTCTCTCTCTCTCTCTACCTCGCTCTCTCTATGCCTCTCTCTCTCTCGCACTCTCTCTCGCTATCTCTCTCTTTGTCTCTCTCTTTCACACACACACACACACACACACACACACACACACACACACACACACACACACACACACACACACACACACACACACACACGTGTGTGTCCGTAAGTGTGTGTACGTGGGATGGTTTCCATCAGTAGAGTACGATGCCTTTGTGTTCTGTTTTCTGTTGTACAATGTAAGCCCCTATAAGGCCTTGAGTAAGCCTGATGAGGTTCACTACATGTCACTTCCCATCTGACACACTGACTGGAGGGAGGGAGATAGAGGGGGAGGGAGGAAGGGAGATGAAGGAAGGGAGATGGAGGAGGGAGGAATGGAGAATGGATGGGGAGGGAGGAAGGGAGATGAAGGGAGATGGAGGGGGAGGGAGGAATGGAGATGGAGGGGGAGGGAGGAAGGGAGATGGAGGGGGAGGGAGATGGAGGAGTGGAAGATGGAGGGGGAGGCGGAAGGGAGATGAGGGGAGGGAGGGAGGGCGGGCGAGGAGGGGTGGAAGATGGAGGGGAGGGAGGAAGTGATGGAGGGAGAGGGAGGGAGGGCGAGGGGGAGAGAGGAATGGAGGTAGAGGTAGAGATAGAGAGATACTGTAGGTAGAGGTAGAGAGAGAAGATACTGG
>NW_027012476.1:0-19315 GCF_036934945.1 Oncorhynchus masou masou
CTGCCCTACCAAGCACAAATACTACAAGCTGCTCATAGGGTGGAACGGAGGGTGAGGGGGGTGGAATGGCTTTGTTACCTTGGTATCACAGTAACTTTATACAGTTACTGTAAACATGACTCCCATTTTAATCCAAAACACAATACAATAGAGGCAGGATGCTTGTCACATGATTGTCCTCAATGTAGCAAATGACATTAACACATTTTGACCAAATGAGCAGTTACTGCCTTTTTTTTTTGCTTGGTAGGGTTAGCATAGTCACATGCTCTAATCTGCACTGTTTGGTAGGGTTAGCATAGTCACATGCTCTAATCTGCACTGTTTGGTAGGGTTAGCATAGTCACATGCTCTAATCTGCACTGTTTGGTAGGGTTAGCATAGTCACATGCTCTAATCTGCACCGTTTGGTAGGGTTAGCATAGTCACATGCTCTAATGCTGTTTATTGAGGGTTAGCATAGTCACATGCTCTAATCTGCACTGTTTGTTAGGGTTAGCATATGCATGCTCTAATCTGCACTCTTTGGTAGGGTTAGCATAGTCACATGCTCTAATCTGCACTACTGTTTGGACTGAATGTCATTTCAGAAAGAGGTGTGTGTGTATGAAATTAAAGAAACAGTTGACAGCTTATAACTGGATGTATATATTATAAGCTGTCAACTGTTTCTTAATTTCATTGTGTCATGTCCTTATTTGGCTTTTGTCTGTCTGCAGATCTTCTCCATATTTGCCTTCGCTACGGCGGCGGGTTATGCGGCGCTGCGAGCATCAATGTGTGCAGTGCCAGGGTCTCAGCACCAGCCAAGAAATCACTGCTGTCTTTAACACCCGTTCAGGTAAGCAGAACAGGGGTAAACGGATGAATTGTATGGCTGTGTGATGTTTCTGTTCAAAGGGCGGCAGGGTAGCTAGTGGTTAGAGTGTAGAGGCGGCAGGGTAGCCTAGTGGTTAGAGCGTTGGACTAGTAACCAGAAGGTTACAAGTTCAAACCCCGAGCTGACAAGGTAGAAATCTGACAGGCCGTCATTGAAAATAAGAATTTGTTCTTAACTGACTTGCCTAGTTAAATAAAGTTAAAATGTAAAAAAAATAATAATAATAATAATTACAAAGTGGCTTGTTATAATTTGAAGTCGTGTTCATCGGGGCACACTGAATCAAAATGTTTTGCAACAAAACATGAAAATCTGTATCTTTACTGGACAAGCTCAGCCCGAGTATCTACATGTTTTCCTCAGATATAAAACATTTCCTAAACGTACGTAAACCCTACCGAACATGACCCTAATACTACATGTGACTACACTCAAGATCATGGGTTCTTATTGGACAGTTTCTGGTAGTACATCCCTGTTTCACTTTTTCTCCTTACTGAACACCACCCTCTCTCTCTACATATCTCTGTTCTCACAGGCTGATGACCCATCCATACATCGTCCCCTCCTGTAACAACGACTCTAGTACTATCCAGCTCTATCTGACCGGCGACCACTCCTCCTCAGCCGAGTTCTACGTCTGTATCGGGGTGTTTGCCTTCCTCTACAGCACCGCCAGCCTGGTGATCTACCTGGGCTACCAGCACGTCTACAGGCGGACCACCCGCGGCCCCATTGTGGTGAGTTAACTGGGAATTATTCTGTTCATGCTCTTTGTAGTGTTCAATGGAAGGTGTTGATGTTAGGAGATCCCAGTCTATAGAATGACTTGGAATAGCTGTTGGGTTTTAATTCTGAGTTAAAACTCGACCGACCCTATGAAAGCTCAAAGCAAGTTTATTCTTCCCAGAGATCAATACAGCTGCATTAGACAAAGACATTTGTTCACACAAACACTGATATTTAAACCCTTTCTCCGAGGCTGAGTCTCCTCCTACACATCTGTACAAGCATTGATATTTAAACCCTTTCTCCTAGGCTGAGTCTCCTCCTACACATCTGTACAAGCACTGATATTTAAACCATTTCTCCTAGGCTGAGTCTCCTACACATCTGTAGAAGCACTGATATTTAAACCCTTTCTCCTAGGCTGAGTCTCCTCCTACACATCTGTAGAAGCACTGATATTTAAACCCTTTCTCCTAGGCTGAGTCTCCTCCTACACATCTGTAGAAGCACTGATATTTAAACCCTTTCTCCTAGGCTGAGTCTCCTCCTACACATCTGTAGAAGCACTGATATTTAAACCCTTTCTCCTAGGCTGAGTCTCCTCCTACACATCTGTAGAAGCACTGATATTTCAACCCTTTCTCCTAGGCTGAGTCTCCTCCTACACATCTGTACAAGCACTGATATTTAAACCCTTTCTCCTAGGCTGAGTCTCCTACACATCTGTAGAAGCACTGATATTTAAACCCTTTCTCCTAGGCTGAGTCTCCTACACATCTGTAGAAGCACTGATATTTAAACCCTTTCTCCTAGGCTGAGTCTCCTCCTACACATCTGTAGAAGCACTGATATTTAAACCCTTTCTCCTAGGCTGAGTCTCCTCCTACACATCTGTAGAAGCACTGATATTTCAACCCTTTCTCCTAGGCTGAGTCTCCTCCTACACATCTGTAGAAGCACTGATATTTAAACCCTTTCTCCTATGCTGAGTCTCCTCCTACACATCTGTAGAAGCACTGATATTTAAACCCTTTCTCCTATGCTGAGTCTCCTCCTACACATCTGTACAAGCACTGATATTTAAACCCTTTCTCCTAGGCTGAGTCTCCTACACATCTGTACAAGCACTGATATTTAAACCCTTTCTCCTAGGCTGAGTCTCCTCCTACACATCTGTAGAAGCACTGATATTTAAACCCTTTCTCCTAGGCTGAGTCTCCTACACATCTGTACAAGCACTGATATTTAAACCCTTTCTCCTAGGCTGAGTCTCCTCCTACACATCTGTACAAGCACTGATATTTAAACCCTTTCTCCTAGGCTGAGTCTCCTCCTACACATCTGTAGAAGCACTGATATTTAAACCCTTTCTCCTATGCTGAGTCTCCTACACATCTGTACAAGCACTGATATTTAAACCCTTTCTCCTAGGCTGAGTCTCCTCCTACACATCTGTACAAGCACTGATATTTAAACCCTTTCTCCTATGCTGAGTCTCCTCCTACACATCTGTACAAGCACTGATATTTAAACCCTTTCTCCTAGGCTGAGTCTCCTACACATCTGTAGAAGCACTGATATTTAAACCCTTTCTCCTAGGCTGAGTCTCCTACACATCTGTAGAAGCACTGATATTTAAACCCTTTCTCCTAGGCTGAGTCTCCTCCTACACATCTGTAGAAGCACTGATATTTAAACCCTTTCTCCTAGGCTGGAGTCTCCTCCTACACATCTGTAGAAGCACTGATATTTCAACCCTTTCTCCTAGGCTGAGTCTCCTCCTACACATCTGTAGAAGCACTGATATTTAAACCCTTTCTCCTATGCTGAGTCTCCTCCTACACATCTGTAGAAGCACTGATATTTAAACCCTTTCTCCTATGCTGAGTCTCCTCCTACACATCTGTACAAGCACTGATATTTAAACCCTTTCTCTAGGCTGAGTCTCCTACACATCTGTACAAGCACTGATATTTAAACCCTTTCTCCTAGGCTGAGTCTCCTCCTACACATCTGTAGAAGCACTGATATTTAAACCCTTTCTCCTAGGCTGAGTCTCCTACACATCTGTACAAGCACTGATATTTAAACCCTTTCTCCTAGGCTGAGTCTCCTCCTACACATCTGTACAAGCACTGATATTTAAACCCTTTCTCCTAGGCTGAGTCTCCTCCTACACATCTGTAGAAGCACTGATATTTAAACCCTTTCTCCTATGCTGAGTCTCCTACACATCTGTACAAGCACTGATATTTAAACCCTTTCTCCTAGGCTGAGTCTCCTCCTACACATCTGTACAAGCACTGATATTTAAACCCTTTCTCCTATGCTGAGTCTCCTCCTACACATCTGTACAAGCACTGATATTTCAACCCTTTCTCCTAGGCTGAGTCTCCTACACATCTGTAGAAGCACTGATATTTAAACCCTTTCTCCTAGGCTGAGTCTCCTCCTACACATCTGTACAAGCACTGATATTTAAACCCTTTCTCCTAGGCTGAGTCTCCTCCTACACATCTGTAGAAGCACTGATATTTAAACCCTTTCTCCTAGGCTGAGTCTCCTACACATCTGTACAAGCACTGATATTTAAACCCTTTCTCCTAGGCTGAGTCTCCTCCTACACATCTGTACAAGCACTGATATTTAAACCCTTTCTCCTATGCTGAGTCTCCTCCTACACATCTGTACAAGCACTGATATTTCAACCCTTTCTCCTAGGCTGAGTCTCCTACACATCTGTAGAAGCACTGATATTTAAACCCTTTCTCCTAGGCTGAGTCTCCTACACATCTGTACAAGCACTGATATTTAAACCCTTTCTCCTAGGCTGAGTCTCCTACACATCTGTAGAAGCACTGATATTTAAACCCTTTCTCCTAGGCTGAGTCTCCTACACATCTGTAGAAGCACTGATATTTCAACCCTTTCTCCTAGGCTGAGTCTCCTCCTACACATCTGTACAAGCACTGATATTTAAACCCTTTCTCCTAGGCTGAGTCTCCTCCTACACATCTGTAGAAGCACTGATATTTAAACCCTTTCTCCTATGCTGAGTCTCCTCCTACACATCTGTACAAGCACTGATATTTAAACCCTTTCTCCTATGCTGAGTCTCCTCCTACACATCTGTAGAAGCACTGATATTTAAACCCTTTCTCCCTATGCTGGTCTCCTCCTACACATCTGTAGAAGCACTGATATTTAAACCCTTTCTCCTATGCTGAGTCTCCTACACATCTGTACAAGCACTGATATTTAAACCCTTTCTCTAGGCTGAGTCTCCTCCTACACATCTGTAGAAGCACTGATATTTAAACCCTTTCTCCTAGGCTGAGTCTCCTACACATCTGTACAAGCACTGATATTTAAACCCTTTCTCCTAGGCTGAGTCTCCTCCTACACATCTGTACAAGCACTGATATTTAAACCCTTTCTCCTAGGCTGAGTCTCCTCCTACACATCTGTAGAAGCACTGATATTTAAACCCTTTCTCCTATGCTGAGTCTCCTACACATCTGTACAAGCACTGATATTTAAACCCTTTCTCTAGGCTGAGTCTCCTCCTACACATCTGTACAAGCACTGATATTTAAACCCTTTCTCCTATGCTGAGTCTCCTCCTACACATCTGTACAAGCACTGATATTTCAACCCTTTCTCCTAGGCTGAGTCTCCTACACATCTGTAGAAGCACTGATATTTAAACCCTTTCTCCTAGGCTGAGTCTCCTCCTACACATCTGTACAAGCACTGATATTTAAACCCTTTCTCCTAGGCTGAGTCTCCTCCTACACATCTGTAGAAGCACTGATATTTAAACCCTTTCTCCTATGCTGAGTCTCCTACACATCTGTACAAGCACTGATATTTAAACCCTTTCTCCTAGGCTGAGTCTCCTCCTACACATCTGTACAAGCACTGATATTTAAACCCTTTCTCCTATGCTGAGTCTCCTCCTACACATCTGTACAAGCACTGATATTTCAACCCTTTCTCCTAGGCTGAGTCTCCTACACATCTGTAGAAGCACTGATATTTAAACCCTTTCTCCTAGGCTGAGTCTCCTACACATCTGTACAAGCACTGATATTTAAACCCTTTCTCCTAGGCTGAGTCTCCTACACATCTGTAGAAGCACTGATATTTAAACCCTTTCTCCTAGGCTGAGTCTCCTACACATCTGTAGAAGCACTGATATTTCAACCCTTTCTCCTAGGCTGAGTCTCCTCCTACACATCTGTACAAGCACTGATATTTAAACCCTTTCTCCTATGCTGAGTCTCCTCTTACACATCTGTACAAGCACTGATATTTAAACCCTTTCTCCTATGCTGAGTCTCCTACACATCTGTACAAGCACTGATATTTAAACCCTTTCTCCTATGCTGAGTCTCCTACACATCTGTACAAGCACTGATATTTAAACCCTTTCTCCTATGCTGAGTCTCCTACACATCTGTACAAGCACTGATATTTAAACCCTTTCTCTAGGCTGAGTCTCCTACACATCTGTACAAGCACTGATATTTAAACCCTTTCTCCTATGCTGAGTCTCCTCCTACACATCTGTACAAGCACTGATATTTAAACCCTTTCTCCTATGCTGAGTCTCCTCCTACACATC
The DNA here is from genome assembly GCF_036934945.1 of Oncorhynchus masou masou. Lineage (NCBI taxonomy): Eukaryota > Metazoa > Chordata > Actinopteri > Salmoniformes > Salmonidae > Oncorhynchus > Oncorhynchus masou. The sequence goes on from NW_027012476.1 coordinate 6,237, forward strand.
TGTACAAGCACTGATATTTAAACCCTTTCTCCTATGCTGAGTCTCCTCCTACACATCTGTACAAGCACTGATATTTAAACCCTTTCTCTAGGCTGAGTCTCCTCCTACACATCTGTAGAAGCACTGATATTTAAACCCTTTCTCCTATGCTGAGTCTCCTCCTACACATCTGTAGAAGCACTGATATTTAAACCCTTTCTCCTAGGCTGAGTCTCCTCCTACACATCTGTAGAAGCACTGATATTTAAACCCTTTCTCCTATGCTGAGTCTCCTCCTACACATCTGTACAAGCACTGATATTTAAACCCTTTCTCCTAGGCTGAGTCTCCTCCTACACATCTGTACAAGCACTGATATTTAAACCCTTTCTCCTAGGCTGAGTCTCCTCCTACACATCTGTACAAGCACTGATATTTAAACCCTTTCTCCTATGCTGAGTCTCCTCCTACACATCTGTACAAGCACTGATATTTAAACCCTTTCTCCTATGCTGAGTCTCCTCCTACACATCTGTACAAGCACTGATATTTAAACCCTTTCTCCTATGCTGAGTCTCCTCCTACACATCTGTACAAGCACTGATATTTAAACCCTTTCTCCTAGGCTGAGTCTCCTCCTACACATCTGTAGAAGCACTGATATTTAAACCCTTTCTCCTATGCTGAGTCTCCTCCTACACATCTGTAGAAGCACTGATATTTAAACCCTTTCTCCTAGGCTGAGTCTCCTCCTACACATCTGTAGAAGCACTGATATTTAAACCCTTTCTCCCTATGCTGAGTCTCCTCCTACACATCTGTACAAGCACTGATATTTAAACCCTTTCTCCTAGGCTGAGTCTCCTCCTACACATCTGTAGAAGCACTGATATTTAAACCCTTTCTCCTAGGCTGAGTCTCCTCCTACACATCTGTACAAGCACTGATATTTAAACCCTTTCTCCTAGGCTGAGTCTCCTCCTACACATCTGTACAAGCACTGATATTTAAACCCTTTCTCCTATGCTGAGTCTCCTACACATCTGTAGAAGCACTGATATTTAAACCCTTTCTCCTAGGCTGAGTCTCCTCCTACACATCTGTAGAAGCACTGATATTTAAACCCTTTCTCCTAGGCTGAGTCTCCTCCTACACATCTGTAGAAGCACTGATATTTAAACCCTTTCTCCTATGCTGAGTCTCCTACACATCTGTAGAAGCACTGATATTTAAACCCTTTCTCCTATGCTGAGTCTCCTACACATCTGTAGAAGCACTGATATTTAAACCCTTTCTCCTAGGCTGAGTCTCCTCCTACACATCTGTAGAAGCACTGATATTTAAACCCTTTCTCCTAGGCTGAGTCTCCTCCTACACATCTGTAGAAGCACTGATATTTAAACCCTTTCTCCTAGGCTGAGTCTCCTCCTACACATCTGTAGAAGCACTGATATTTAAACCCTTTCTCCTAGGCTGAGTCTCCTCCTACACATCTGTAGAAGCACTGATATTTAAACCCTTTCTCCTAGGCTGAGTCTCCTCCTACACCTCTAAACAGCCAATGCATCTCTGTTGCTAGACAGAACCTTAGTGATATCTGTTCTTCCTCACTTCATCTAACCTGACCTCTACCCCAAAGTGCTCACTCCTCCCCAACTCAAGGCTGTCATGGTGATTGGTACCAGACTGTGTCTCTTTCTCCTCCAAGAGGATCCCTGATGGCTAACAATAACATATCCTGACATAATGTAAACTTTATACATTACCCTCTCTCCCTCAGTAACATGAATAAGTTTATTTAATATTCTCAGAACCCAACAAGGCTAAAGAGCTTGAGCAGTGGCACGAAATAGCTATAGACACTTGACGTCTGCGTGTGATGGGTACTTAAGGAGAGAAAGTTTTCCCAGTACAATGGTACCAATATATTAGTTCCAAAAGTGCAAAATCGAAGCTGAATCAAGCAAACATCAAATACTTTCAAATCTTTGCTGTTGTCTGCTTCACTAATTCAAGTTTCATACAATCGGATGCATAACAAGTCAAATCAAAAAGTGTGTTGGCTAATTATTTTGATTTGGTGGTGGGATGCAGGTGTTACCAACAAGTGAGGTTGTTATATCAGGCTCTTTCCATACTGTTTGTCTAATTTTATGTTCCAACTTTCCTCTTGAACCTGCATTTGATATACTTTTATTTATAATGTCTCGTGTCCTTTCAACAGGACCTGCTGTTGACCGCAGCCTTCACCTTCCTGTGGCTTGTGTCCTCCTCTGCCTGGGGTAAAGGCTTGACTGACGTGAAGTGGGCGACCAGCCCCTCGAACCTGGTAGGCTTAATCTCCACCTGCAAGGACGTCGGTAACAAGTGCACACCAGGAGCAGTGCCTCACATGGGACGACTCAACTCCTCTGTGGTAGGTTGGTTATAATCTGAACAAAAGTCTGTTGGGGGTAGGCTATATTACCTGTAGTGTTGTTAATGGTGGCTATGTATAGTGCCCTCCTGAATCATTGGCACCCTAGATGAATATGAACAAAAGTCTGTTGGGGGTAGACTACATTACCTGTAGTGTTGTTAATGGTGGCTATGTATAGTGCCCTCCTGAATCATTGGCACCCTAGATGAATATGAACAAAAGTCTGTTGGGGGTAGACTACATTACCTGTAGTGTTGTTAATGGTGGCTATGTATAGTGCCCTCCTGAATCATTGGCACCCTAGATGAATATGAACAAAAGTCTGTTGGGGGGGGGGGGGGGGAAGTATTTGTTGATCAGCTTGATCTTACATTCAAAATATCATATGAATCTAACATTTTTAATTTAGTTAAAATTATTCAAACGTGTTATGTCATCAACAAATGTTTAAAGGATACAGTGAAATAATCTGTGGAAACAATTGTTGACTTGTGTCATGCAATAACACAATTATTTTTGAAAAAAAAATAATTATTTGGTACCCGGGGAGCTAATAAAACAGTACACTCCTGAATTATCTGTACATGCTTGGAATCGGGGAAATCACTCTGGGAACTCGACTCAAAAACAAGTTTTACATGTCAACCCGAGCTTTTGCTTGAGAACCGAATTCCATTGCGTTTTCCCTCCATTACAGTCCTGGCTACAGTCCTGGCTACAGGCTACAGTCCTGGCTACAGTCCTGGCTACTGGTTACAGTCCTGGCTACAGGCTACAGTCCTGGCTACAGGCTACAGTCCTGGCTACAGGCTACAGTCCTGGCTACAGTCCTGGCTACAGGCTACAGTCCTGGTTACAGGTTACAGTCCTGGCTACAGTCCTGGCTACAGGCTACAGTCCTGGCTACAGGCTACAGTCCTGGTTACAGTCCTGGCTACAGGCTACAGTCCTGGCTACAGTCCTGGCTACAGGCTACAGTCCTGGCTACAGTCCTGGCTACAGGTTACAGTCCTGGCTACAGGCTACAGTCCTGGCTACAGTCCTGGCTACAGTCCTGGCTACAGGTTACAGTCCTGGCTACAGGCTACAGTCCTGGCTACAGGCTACAGTCCTGGCTACAGTCCTGGCTACAGGCTACAGTCCTGGCTACAGGCTACAGTCCTGGCTACAGGCTACAGTCCTGGCTACAGGCTACAGTCCTGGCTACAGTCCTGGCTACAGGTTACAGTCCTGGCTACAGGCTACAGTCCTGGCTACAGGCTACAGTCCTGGCTACAGTCCTGGCTACAGGTTACAGTCCTGGCTACAGGTTACAGTCCTGGCTACAGGCTACAGTCCTGGCTACAGTCCTGGCTACAGGCTACAGTCCTGGCTACAGGCTACAGTCCTGGCTACAGGCTACAGTCCTGGCTACAGGTTACAGTCCTGGCTACAGGCTACAGTCCTGGCTACAGGCTACAGTCCTGGCTACAGTCCTGGCTACAGGTTACAGTCCTGGCTACAGGTTACAGTCCTGGCTACAGGCTACAGTCCTGGCTACAGTCCTGGCTACAGGCTACAGTCCTGGCTACAAGCTACAGTCCTGGCTACAGGCTACAGTCCTGGCTACAGTCCTGGCTACAGGCTACAGTCCTGGCTACAGGTTACAGTCCTGGCTACAGGCTACAGTCCTGGCTACAGGCTACAGTCCTGGCTACAGGCTACAGTCCTGGCTACAGGCTACAGTCCTGGCTACAGTCCTGGCTACAGTCCTGGCTACAGGCTACAGTCCTGGCTACAGTCCTGGCTACAGGCTACAGTCCTGGCTACAGGCTACAGTCCTGGCTACAGGCTACAGTCCTGGCTACAGGCTACAGTCCTGGCTACAGGCTACAGTCCTGGCTACAGGCTACAGTCCTGGCTACAGGCTACAGTCCTGGCTACAGTCCTGGCTACAGTCCTGGCTACAGGTTACAGTCCTGGCTACAGGCTACAGTCCTGGCTACAGGCTACAGTCCTGGCTACTGGTTACAGTCCTGGCTACAGTCCTGGCTACAGGCTACAGTCCTGGCTACAGGCTACAGTCCTGGCTACAGGCTACAGTCCTGGCTACAGGTTACAGTCCTGGCTACAGTCCTGGCTACTGGTTACAGTCCTGGCTACAGGTTACAGTCCTGGCTACAGTCCTGGCTACAGTCCTGGCTACAGGCTACAGTCCTGGCTACAGTCCTGGCTACAGGCTACAGTCCTGGCTACAGGCTACAGTCCTGGCTACTGGTTACAGTCCTGGCTACTGGCTACAGTCCTGGCTACAGGCTACAGTCCAGGCTACAGTCCTGGCTACAGGCTACAGTCCTGGCTACTGGTTACAGTCCTGGCTACAGTCCTGGCTACAGGCTACAGTCCTGGCTACAGTCCTGGCTACAGGTTACAGTCCTGGCTACTGGTTACAGTCCAGGCTACAGTCCTGGCTACAGGTTACAGTCCTGGCTACTGGTTACAGTCCTGGCTACAGTCCTGGCTACAGGCTACAGTCCTGGCTACAGGCTACAGTCCTGGCTACAGGCTACAGTCCTGGCTACAGGTTACAGTCCTGGCTACAGGTTACAGTCCTGGCTACAGGTTACAGTCCTGGCTACAGGCTACAGTCCTGGCTACAGGCTACAGTCCTGGCTACAGGTTACAGTCCTGGCTACAGTCCTGGCTACTGGTTACAGTCCTGGCTACTGGTTACAGTCCTGGCTACAGGCTACAGTCCTGGCTACAGGCTACAGTCCTGGCTACAGTCCTGGCTACAGTCCTGGCTACAGGCTACAGTCCTGGCTACAGGCTACAGTCCTGGCTACAGGCTACAGTCCTGGCTACTGGCTACAGTCCTGGCTACTGGTTACAGTCCTGGCTACAGTCCTGGCTACTGGCTACAGTCCTGGCTACTGGTTACAGTCCTGGCTACTGGTTACAGTCCTGGCTACTGGTTACAGTCCTGGCTACTGGTTACAGTCCTGGCTACAGGCTACAGTCCTGGCTACTGGTTACAGTCCTGGCTACAGGCTACAGTCCTGGCTACAGGCTACAGTCCTGGCTACAGTCCTGAATCCACATCTCTTACATATACCCTCAATTCATTTTCAAGAAATTGAAACGTGGAGCCATTGAGAAATGTGATTGTTCTTAACTAAGAAACATGTTGTTGTTTTTGCTGTCCTGTCTAAAATATGTGTTTTTGTCCCCCTCTTATGGCAGGTCTTTGGATTCCTCAACCTGATATTGTGGGGTGGTAACTGCTGGTTCATCTTTAAGGAGACGCCCTTTCACAAGTCCGCCAACCCCTTGGTGACTCCGAGGAGGGTTTAGGTGTCAGGCCCATGACTTCTAACTGGGCAGCAGTTCCCTGCTGTCAACGGCTACGTTCCAGACTGCATGCAAAGCAGTTGCACTGCACAAATGAACCGATCTTAGGGGCGAATCTTAACTTTGACTCATATCGGCAATTAGTCATATGCATCGATGCCAATGGTAGACAATGTGACTGTGTGGAAGTGAAGATTTGCCCCTAATGTGATTTCTGACTTGTTAAAGACGTGTGTGTTTTGAGATTTCATGTGTGTGCTTTTTGCTGCCGCTCTGTACCCAGGCCTGAAATTCCCTCCAACCAAGTAGTTCCTACATTATACCGTTTTCAAATGCCTTGTAAAGTCGCACGTCTCATTCGGTGCAAAACGCTGCTTAGAAATGTCTTCTAGTAGGTTATTAAGTTGTAAACAGTTTCTTTTCATGCATTGACAGCGCCACGTTTATTATTTCAAAGTGGTCCATTTTTAGGAGGACATTAATTACAAATCATTTATAGACTGCAAGAAATCCAGATGTATTTGACTGAAACATTACAAAACTTGCTTACACTTGAATGTGATCACATATCTCTGATGCGTGGGACTACTTTGAAAAGATGTTCCAAATTAAAAGCACTTGGTGCTGATTCGCTGGTGGTTTTTTTTCTTTTCTTTTTTGTCTTATGTCCAACAATTTAGAACAATTGTTCAGTAAGCGTTGCAGGCCAAATAACATCAATCTGGCCCTCAGGTCACCAGTTGGGGAACCCTGCCATAAGCAATCCTACGGTACTTCCTGCCATAAGCAATCCTACGGTACTTCCTGCCATAAGCAATCCTACGGTACTTCCTGCCGTAAGCAATCCTACGGTACTTCCTGCCATAAGCAATCCTACGGTACTTCCTGCCGTAAGCAATCCTACGGTACTTCCTGCCGTAAGCAATCCTACGGTACTTCCTGCCGTAAGCAATCCTACGGTACTTCCTGCCATCAGCAATCCTACGGTACTCCCTGCCATCAGCAATCCTACGGTACTCCCTGCCATCAGCAATCCTACGGTACTCCCTGCCATCAGCAATCCTACGGTACTTCCTGCCATCAGCAATCCTACGGTACTCCCTGCCATCAGCAATCCTACGGTACTCCCTGCCATCAGCAATCCTACGGTACTTCCTGCCATAAGCAATCCTACGGTACTCCCTGCCATAAGCAATCCTACGGTACTCCCTGCCATCAGCAATCCTACGGTACTTCCTGCCATGTCTTTGAAATGTGCTTTTTTTCCCCCTCTGTTGTGCAGCATGGTTTGTCATATTGTTTTAACAATGTAAGAAAATAAAGCCATCAAAACTCCTGTTTTTCACGCTGACCTCACAGTATTGATGACAAATCCCTTTGTCACCAACCATTTCAGTTCTTAACATTTCCGTCCTGTTTCAGATTTTACCACTCCAAGTTACGCAAAAATACTGAAGACTGGTTTAAGTTACTTGTATGTTTTTTGGTGCCTCACTTCAATGTGATTAGAAGGCAGAACTACTTTAGCTGTCATCGAACTCCTGTTCTGCTTTTAATTCACCTTTGTATTTTATGTTTCAAATTGTCGCCGCCTTTCACAAAGTTTATTTGGAGAGAAAGGTCCAATTTCATGTATCATTATTTTTTCAAATGATTAAAGGGAAAGAGTTGGTAAAGAAGGTCAAGGTAATCTGTCTGAATGACTCTCCTTGTCCTAGTCTGTAATCCCAACATGTTTCAAACTGACCACCACCACTCAAAAGGTAACCTGCTTACATTACCAATCTCCCTGTAGCGCTCACATCTGTAGCTGTGAAATGCTTTGAAAGGCTGAAAATCATGGCTCACATCAACACCATCATCGCAGAAACGTTGACCAGCCTTTCATCAGCATTTATTAGTTACAGATGTGAATGCTACAGGGAGATGGGTAATGTAAGCAGGTTACCTTTTGAGTACTTAGGAACAGGTACAATGGTGGTCAGTTTGAAACAGGCTAGGACAAGGAGAGATCAGTTACATCATTTCAACACCAGGTGGCACTAAAACATTACGTTTTATACAGAGTAACTGGTCAGTATCAGTATCGAACCCCCTGACATTAATCCATTGTCACGAGACTATGTCTAGATGTTTTATTATTATTAAATTAAATATTATACTTAATTAAAAAGGACAGATATTCAAATCTATTTTACTCTACTGTACATGAACGTTCTATAATGTTCTACTTTCCTGAACGAGGCCTACTTGTCTGGTGCATACTGTAGCAAAACATTTCCAAGTAGTTTCCCTGCCTGTTTGAGACAGTTTGCTTCCGTTTGGTCCACAGTGAAAACCATCGAACGTCCCAGCATGCACCGCACCAGACACAGGTCATCGTACTCATAGTGGTGTTCCAAAATAAAAACAGACCTGAAGGTATGAGTTGCTAGCATCTCAAATTTCAGAGGCCGGCTGTTTATTATTATTATTAAAATCAGTAGTAGCTGCAAGGAGTTGGGAAAAGAGAAGGAAGCTTAAAATAGATCTCTGAGAGGGAGAGGCTGAAACACAGCCTTTGTAATCCACAGAGAAGAGAGTTCAGACAATCATTGAATGTTGAGATAAGTTAACTGTATGACAAAACGATTGCTTGAGAGAGAACATTATTAGCAGGGCGCTACAAAGGAAGGTGCAGGATCTTGGTCAGCTCCAGAAGGCTAGAGAGGCCAATGTGAGTCAGCACCATGGACAGCTCTACAGGGCTAGAGAGGCCAAGATGAGTCAGCACCTGGACTGAGGGCTTGTAGGCCTGTTGTAAGGCAGGTCCTCACCAGACATCACCAGCAACAATGTCGCCTGTGGAAACAAACTCACCATCGCTGGACCAGACAGGACTGGCAAAAAGTGCTCTTCACTGACAAGTTGCGGTTTTGTCTCACCAGGGGTGATAGTCAGATTCGCGTTTATCGTTGAAGGAATGAGCGCTACACCTGAGGCCTGTACTCTGGAGCGGGATGACAGCATGACAATGCCACCCCCACACTGCTCATTCTGTGCGTGATTTCCTGCAAGACAGGAATGTCAGTGTTCTGCCATGGCCAGCGAAGAGCCCGAATCTCAATCCCATTGAGGATGTCTGGGACTTGTTGGATCGGAGGGCGAGGGCTATGGCCATTCCCCCCCAGTGGAGTAACATCTCACAGCAAGAACTGGCAAATCTGGTGCAGTCCATGAGAAGGAGATGTACTGCAGTACTTAATGCAGCTGGTGGCCACACCAGATACTGACTGTTACTTTGATTTCGACCCCCCCTTTGTTCAGGGACACATTATTCCATTTCTGTTAGTCACATGTCTGTGGAACTTGTTCAGTTTATGTCTCAATTGTTGAGTCTTGTTATGTTAATACAAATATTTACACATGTTAAGTTTGCTGAAAATAAAAGCAGTTGACAGTGAGAGGACGTTTCTTTTTTTTGCTGAGTTTACGTGCTCGTAGATCGTCTATTTTACTATTGACTGATTGTACGTTGGCTAATAGGACCGATGGTAAAGGTAGATTACCCTCTCGGCGACGGATCCTTACAAGGTATTCGGACCGTCGTCCATGATATCTCAGTCTTTTCCTCTGCGAATGACGGAATTAGAACCCTGTCGGGCATCGGAAGTAAATCCTTCCTGTCCGACTTGTTGAAGAAGCATTCCTCCAGTACGAGGTGAGTAGTAGCTGCCCTGATATCAAGAAGCTCTTTTAGGACAAAAGCACAGTGGCTGAAACATTGTGTACAAAATAAGTTACAAATAACGTGAAAACACACAATAGCACAATTGGTTACGGATGTAAAACGGTAGCCATCTCCATTATTTTCAATCATCTCTCCTATTCCCCAAAGGAAACGACTGGCATATGGAAACTCCCTCCAGCCCATGCCTACACCAATCCAATGCTTTTAAACTAGTGAGGAGTAGTGAACAAGTGCACACTTCAGGTTGAAGGAGAGACTATTGGGACGCAGCCATAGAGATACAGGTGATGAGGTGCCAGGGGGATTGGCTGGTGATGAAGACAGATTAGGCCTGTTATCTGTTATAGGATAAAACACACAGGGTTATGGGGGGCAGTATGCGATAAGTTCCAGCATTGTTGTCTGACATCTCCCTACTGGGCAGTAGGGAGACAGACAGGGGAGGAGAGACAGAGAGAGAGAGAGAGACAGACAGACAGGGGAGGAGGGTCAGACAGAGAGACAGACAGACAGAAACAGACAGACAGGGGAGGAGAGACAGAGAGAAAGACAGACAGACAGAAACAGACAGGGAAGGAGAGACAGACAGAGAGACAGACAGGGGAGGAGAGACAGAGAGAGAGACAGACAGACAGAAACAGACAGACAGGGGAGGAGGGTCAGACAGAGAGACAGACAGACAGAAACAGACAGACTGACAGGGGAGGAGAGACAGAGAGAAAGACAGACAGACAGAAACAGACAGGGAAGGAGAGACAGACAGAGAGACAGACAGGGGAGGAGAGACAGAGAGAGAGAGAGAGAGAGACAGACAGACAGAAACAGACAGACAGACAGGGGAGGAGAGACAGAGAGAGAGACAGACAGGGGAGGAGAGACAGACAGAGAGACAGACAGAGAGACCGACACACAGACTTGCAGAGAGAAAATAAAATCTCCATCTCGCTGCCAGATCCTTCCTTATCTTCTTCTGAAACGTTGTTGTGTGATGGGTGAAATTATTGGAGAGTCGTATGCTTTTTCACTGTCATTCTATTACATTATACATTCAATGATTGTCTGTCAGCCACTGGTTCTTTGTTCCTATTCAGCACAATCTCATTCATACATTTCTCCATGACATCAGAAATAACACCAGTGTTACTATGACAACATCTGTTGTAATGTTTCATTGGACAAGCATGTCACTGTTGAATAAAAGAAAAGGCTAGTAAAGTCACTGTTCAATTCAAGATCAAAATGCTGTCATCACCACCAGTAAATCCCAAACCGGTGAGCACAGTAGAGTTCTACAGCATCGCTTATCATGCCAACCCAGCCCCTCCTTCCTGTGTCTGTATCTCCCTCCAGCCCCTCCTTCCTGTGTCAGTATCTCCCTCCAGCCCCTCCTTCCTGTGTCAGTATCTCCCTCCAGCCCCTCCTTCCTGTGTATGTATCTCCCTCCAGCCCCTCCTTCCTGTGTCTGTATCTCCCTCCAGCTCCCTCCTTCCTGTGTCTGTATCTCCCTCCAGCCCCTCCTTCCTGTGTATGTATCTCCCTCCAGCCCCTCCTTCCTGTGTCAGTATCTCCCCTCCAGCCCCTCCTTCCTGTGTATGTATCTCCCTCCAGCCTCCTTCCTGTGTATGTATCTCCCTCCAGCCCTCCTTCCTGTGTATGTATCTCCCTCCAGCCCTCCTTCCTGTGTATGTATCTCCCTCCAGCCCCTCCTTCCTGTGTCTGTATCTCACCAGCCCTTCCTTCCTGTTTCTGTATCTCCTCCAGCCCCTCCTTCCTGTGTCTGTATCTCCTCCAGCCCCCTCCTTCCTGTGTATGTATCTCACTCCAGCCCTTCCTTCCTGTTTCTGTATCTCCCTCCAGCCCCTCCTTCCTGTGTCTGTATCTCCCTCCAGCCCCTCCTTCCTGTGTATGTATCTCCCTCCAGCCCCTCCTTCCTGTGTATGTATCCTGTGACATAACACATCGCTGAGGAGAGCCTGTGTTGGTATTGCGTATGTCCGACACGTGGGGACCTACTTTGACTCACTGTAAGTGTTGGCTCAGGAAGTCCAACAGCCACTTAACCAGCCCCCCATGTAAGGAGAAGTCCCGAATGAGTCTCTGTGCCAGAATGTCGGGCTGGATTGTGTTGAAGGCAGAAGAAAAGTCCACAAACAGAACCCTGACATGGGATTTGGCTCTAGATGCCTATAGACCATGTTAATACCCCCTCTAGATGTCTATAGACCATGTTAATACCCCCTCTAGATGTCTATAGACCATGTTAACTACCCCCTCTAGATGTCTATAGACCATGTTAATAGACCCCCTCTAGATGTCTATAGACCATGTTAATACCCCCTCTAGATGTCTATAGACCATGTTAATACCCTCTAGATGTCTATAGACCATGACCATGTTAATACCCCCTCTAGATGCCTATAGACCATGTTAGTACCCCCTCTAGATGTCTATAGACCATGTTAATACCCCCTCTAGATGTCTATAGACCATGTTAATACCCCCTCTAGATGTCTATAGACCATGTTAATACCCCCTCTAGATGTCTATAGACCATGTTAGCCCCTCTAGATGTCTATAGACCATGTTAATACCCCCTCTGATGTCTATAGACCATACCCAATACCCCCTCTAGATGTCTATAGACCATGTTAATACCCCCTCTAGATGCCTATAGACCATGGTAATACCCCTCTAGATGTCTATAGACCATGTTAATACCCCTCTAGATGTCTATAGACCATGTTAATGCCCCCCTCTAGATGTCTATAGACCATGTTAATACCCCCTCTGGTCTATAGACCATGTTAATACCCCCTCTAGATGTCTATAGACCATGTTAATACCCCCTCTAGATGTCTATAGACCATTATTAATACCCCCTCTAGATGTCTATAGACCGTATTTAATACCCCTCTAGATGTCTATAGACCATGTTAATACCCCCTCTAGATGTCTATAGTATATTAATATACCCCCTCTAGATGTCTATAGACCATGTTAATACCCCCTCTAGATGTCTATAGACCATGTTAATACCCCCTCTAGATGTCTATAGATGTGTTAATACCATGTTAATACCCCCTCTAGATGTCTATAGACCATGTTAATACCCCCTCCAGCTGTCTATAGACCATGTTAATACCCCCTCTAGATGTCTATAGACCATGTTAATACCCCCTCTAGATGCCTATAGACCATGTTAATACCCCCTCTAGATGTCTATAGACCATGTTAATACCCCTCTAGATGTCTATAGACCATGTTAATACCCCCTCTAGATGTCTATAGACCATGTTAATACCCCCTCTAGATGTCTATAGACCATGTTAATACCCCCTCTAGATGTCTATAGACCATGTTAATACCCCCTCTAGATGTCTATAGACCATGTTAATACCCCCTCTAGATGTCTATAGACCATGTTAATACCCCCTCTAGATGTCTATAGACCATGTTAATACCCCCTCTAGATGTCTATAGACCATGTTAATACCCCCTCTAGATGTCTATAGACCATGTTAATACCCCCTCTAGATGTCTATAGACCATGTTAATACCCCCTCTAGATGTCTATAGACCATGTTAATACCCCCTCTAGATGTCTATAGACCATGTTAATAC
>NW_027012477.1:0-19313 GCF_036934945.1 Oncorhynchus masou masou
CTTTGTTGAAACACCTTTGGCAGCGATTACAGCCTCGAGTCTTCTTGGGTTTGACGCTACAAGCTTGGCACACCTGTATTTGGGGAGCGTTACTGCACAGCTATTTTCCGGTCTCTCCAGAGATGTTCGATCAGGTTCAAGTCCGGGCTCTGGCTGGGCCACTCAAGGATATTCACAGACTTGTACCGAAGCAACTACTGCATTGTTTTGGCTGAGTGCTTAGGGTTATTGTCCTTTTGAAAGGTGAACCTTCGTCCCAATCTGAGTTCCTGGGTGCTCTGGAGCAGGTTTTAATCAAGGATCTCTGTGCTTTGCTCTGTTCGTCTTCCTCTCAATCGGACTAGGCTCCCTGTCCCTGCCGCTGAAAAACGTCCCCACAGCATGATGCTGCCACCACCATGCGTCACAGTAGGGATGGTGCCAGGTTTCCTCAAGACGTGACACTTGGCATTCAGGCCAATGAGTTCAACCTTGGTTTCATCAGATCAGAGAATCTTGTTTCTCATGGTCTGAGAGTCTTTAGGTGCCTTTTGGCAAACTCCAAGCAGGCTGTCACGTGCCTTTAACTGAGGAGTGGCTTCCGTCTGGCCACTCTACCAATAAAGCCTGATTGGTGGAGTGCTGCAGAGATGGTTGACCTTCTGGAAGGTTCTCCCATCTCCACAGAGGAACTCTATCTGAGTGACCATCGGGTTCTTGGTCACCTCCCTGACCAAGGCCCTTCTCCAATTGCTCAGTTTGGCCTGGAGGCCAGCCCTAGGAAGATTTTGGTTGTTCCACTTCTTCCATTTAAAAATGATAGAGGCCAGTGTGTTCTTGGGGACCTTCAATGCTGTAGACTTTTTGTAGTACCCTTCCACAGATCTGTGCCTTGACACAATCCTGTCTTGGAGCTCTACAGACAATTCCTTCGACCTCATGGCTTGGTTTTTGCTCTGACATGCACTGTCAACTCTGGGACCTTAATATACCAGAGTGGACTCCCAAGTTGTAGAAACATCTCAAGGATGATCAATGGAAAAAGGATGCACCTGATCTCAATTTCAAGTCTCATAGCAAAGGGTCTTAATACTTATGTAAATTATTGTAAACATTTATTAAAACCTGTTTTCACTTTGTCACTATAGTGTATTGATGAGGAAAAACATTAATTTAATCAATTTTAGAATACGGCTGTAACGTAACAAAATGTGGAAAAAGGTCAAGGGGTCTGAATACTTTCCACAACAAATGTACTCATAAAACAACTTTTTCAGCATTGGTTGAAATTAGAGGGACCCATTATTTCAAATCAGATTGTATAAGAGAAAATAAATAAAGTACATCAAAGCTTATTTACATCTCTTTATCTAACGCCTTCTTCTTCGTCTATGATCAACAATTCTCCCCCGCCTTGGCCGTTGGACAATTCCATTAATGACTGCGGGTGGATTTGGACGGGTGGTACCATCAAGAATATCTGGGGGTGGTGGTACAGGGGCAACTGCTAAAGTTGGTTGATTACTTGGACTCTGGGGGTGTTGCGGTTGCTGTGGTAGCGGTTGTATCTGTTGTTGCTGCACCAGCTGGGGTTGCTGTAGTAGCAGTTGTTGCTGTTGTGGTTGAATCTGTTGTGGTTGTTGCTGCTGCTGAATCGGTTGTTGAGGCTGTGGTTTCTGCTGCTGTAACTGTTGTGGTTGCTGCGTTGACTGTTGTGGCTCTTGTTTTTGGGAATGATGTGGCTGCTGCTGTGGTGGTTGTTGTTGTTGCTGCTGCTGCTGTGCCTCTAGGACTCCCAGCAGCCTTTGCAGGAGAACATTGTTTTGCTGTAGGCTGGTTGCCAGTACCTCTTGAGAGACCACTAATGTTCTCATATCACGTCTGAATCCCTCCCCAAACTCCCGAAGACTCTGCTCCACCCGATCCCCTAGCTGCAGAGCTGCCTCCCCCATGCCGCGGAGCTCGTCCTCCAGCCATGAGCCACGAGGAGGGGCCTCTAGGGGTCCATGCTGGGCCCCTAGTGAGGGCTGGGGACTAGGCTGAGGGGTCCCATTGAGGAAAGGGGCGCTGTAGAGGGGAGAGGGAGGCAGCCAGCGTTCCGAGTTAGGGGGAGGCCCTATTCCCAGTCCTAAACCCAGCTTTTCCTCCATACTGCTCTCTGCCCCCTCGCATTCCGCCTCTCCCACCTCCCCTTCCCGCTCACCACTATCCTCATCCTTCTCAAAGCCATCCCTCTCCGACCCTTCACCTCCACCCACTGCAATAAACAAGAGGATATAGTAGAAAGTAGTGGTTTAAAAAATCTGTTTTTATATGCATTATCTGAATGTTCCTACAAGGCTTGAATCTAAGGCTCATTGTTAGTGTTCAGATTTACCTGGTTCTGTATCAGTGAAGCACGTGAAACTGGCCTTCCCTCTGGTGCTTTGCTTCTGTCTGGCCTGGTGAAGCCTGGGGCTTGCCTGAGCTGACCGTCCCAGCATGGAAGCCCCTCTATTAGATGGCAGGTAACAAGTTCGGTGCCTAGCGTCTGCCAGCCTGCCTCCATTGCGTCTCTTCAGGTCGTCCCAGCGCTTCTTGACCTCGCGGAGGGTGCGAGGGACTCTGGACACAGCGTTGACCCGTTCCAGGATTCCTGCCCAGATCCTCTCTCTCTCCCTGCGCCGGAGCCTTCCAGCAGGACCAAAAAGCTCTCCCTCACACCGCGTCACCTCAGAAACCAGCACCTCCAGCTCTGCACCGCTAAAACGACTCTTCCTCTTGCCTGCACCCCCTGCTGCCAACACAGAGGAAATACCTCTGTCTACAGAAAGACAGAGTTGATCTATAGGTGTTTACCATGTGTCATATGAGGTGAAACACAAAAATGTAACAGTCAAAACATATTATTCATAACAGTACAGAGCACCACCGCAAGCATCAATATTGAACAATAGACATGTGTTTAATAGCTAAAAGTTGGCTAAAGCTTACGCTGTTCCGTGGATAGGTCATCTGAGGACATGCCAGGGGTCATGATGTTCGGATGCACCACCACCACGTTGAAGGGTAGTCCACCAGGCAGCCCACTGCTTTGGTCGCAGCTGCCTTCCGAGTCCTCATCCTCCCTGGGAAAGCCGTCCTCTGAGACGCCCCCTCCGAAGGGTCCCTCCGGAGACTCCACTTTGATGTGCATGGGAGGCGAGTGCTCGTACAGCAGGCCCCCCTCCTCGTAGTACTCAGTCATGAGTCAGGCCTGGTTTACAGACGGACCAACTGACAGTTCCATTCACACAGCGACAGATGGCTGGCCGTACCACACCATTGTTGGGGACGAGCAATATCTGCCTGACAACTAACTAATCTTTCAGTGGGGGCAGCATAAGGCATATGTTCACAGGCTACAACTAAGTGGCACATAAATAAATAGGGGCGCTAGGAGAGCATCTTGTGCAGGGACATACTGAGATCAACATTCACTGTAATGTGCATTAGTTTGCATAATATATTATTAATTCATACCAGGTAGCCTACAGCTAAAGTCCTGGAGCAGACGTTATTCAACTGTAAAAGCTGGCCAAGAGAGACATGTACTCTCTCTGAAAACTATCATTTAAATTCCTTTATGTTAGTGCAAAAACAACTATATGACAGTACCCATCAACAGAGATGTGCAGATAGACTTGAGTAAATAGAGGATCGAGGGAATTCTACAAAAGAGAGAAATATAATACGTTACCAAATAGTTACACAAATGACAAATAATTTACAATATAGGTTTCAACTTGATGATGACGATGTCTAACACCTTTATAATTGCGTTTGTCGCAGCGATGCGCATTCTTTCTGCACCACATCCGCAATGGTTGCGCATTCCGCATATATTACTGGTGATGCTGATATAGCAATGCAGGGCACTTCGCTTCAAATTAGCTAGCTTTAATCTCGAAAATGTCAATACAGTTAGTGGGATAAAATCTTATTTTACTCACCTCACGA
Organism: Oncorhynchus masou masou; assembly: GCF_036934945.1. Classification (NCBI taxonomy): domain Eukaryota; kingdom Metazoa; phylum Chordata; class Actinopteri; order Salmoniformes; family Salmonidae; genus Oncorhynchus; species Oncorhynchus masou. The sequence goes on from NW_027012477.1 coordinate 3,958, forward strand.
TTATAAAACAAAACAATGACACATTTGATGCAATTGTCCTAAACGTAACCCTTCCGTCAAGCTTGAAATTGTACACAAACCGTAGAGCGTCGCTGAATATTTACGTCACCATTCCGCTGTCACATGTTCCCAGTGCTAGATAAAGGAATATGAATGTGTAAAGCATTTGCTTATAATGCAATAACAAAATGTATGTCAGGAGAAGTGCAGTATTAGCATAAGGAGATGTATACTTTGAATACGAAGGGGGAATGGAGGGCAGAGGAGGTCTAAGAGAGAGGAAGGAAGAGGGTGAACTTGAGTAGGCTAAAAATGGCGGAAAAAAGGAAGATGGTTTGTTAAATAAGAATGTTAGAAAGTGTAAGCAGAGTGAGCTGAAGACAGGAGGAGAAAGGAAAGTTAATGAGGTTGAAGCATCGGAGGGGGTAGGTGTGGTGAAGTTCTCGGGGCTGAGGCTTGCACTGAGGGTCAGAATAAAGTTGAGTTGGGACGAGGAGTGACGTTTTTGTTACAAGTGGAACCTTGCCTTTTGGCTGATCTATTTGTGGTTTCAGGGTGGTTGAAAACAGAGTTTTGTGCTGTGGAATCAGTAAGGGTAACCAGAACTGGTCTTGTGATTATTGTTTGTGTTTCTGCAGGTCAGAGGGAGAAGGCTCTCTGCGTTAAAACAAATGGAGGCAAGAAATGTGATTTGCTCTCAAGAAATGGGCGCCATTGAAAGTTATGATTACTGGGGTAGCAGTAACTGTACAAGTTGACCAACAGAAGGGTAAGATTCCCAGTGTTTGTGATGGTTGACGTTTGGTGTGACGCAGACAGGGTGGCAGGAGTGGTGAAACAGAAGTCATTGTCTGTTCTTTTGAGTTTTGATGTCTTTGCCCGACAAAGTGACAGGATATTATATTATCCTGTACGACCTTTTGTGCCGAATACATTACTTTCTTACAGGTCTCAAGCTTATGGCCATGTGTCAGCAGTGTGTAGGAGGGAGGTTCCTAGGTGTGAGAAGGGCATGAGACAAAGGAATGTGTAGCATTGGGGAAAGTAGTGGTATGTGTTAATTGTAAGGATGCCCATGGAGTTGGGGATGAGAAATGGCCCGTGTGAGAGGCAGGTTGAGGTTTCCAGGGTTAGAGGAGTGCAGAAGTTGTCATAAGCTGAGGCAGTGAAGTAGAGGAAGATGGGTCAAGGGGGATGGATCCGGAGAGGAGTGGTGTGAGTAGTAGATCTGTACCGGTACAGAGAGAGGCCAACAAGTGATATGTTTCAGTAAGATTGGCTTTTTAGCTTTTATAGCAACGGTTATCAACTCTCCTGCAGGGATGGAACATAAGTCGCAGAAAGTTGAGGTTGTGACAGCTGCAGAGAGATCTTTTGGTGTGTGAGACTTGACATCAGAGTTACAGGGTGTGTTAAGTGGTGGTGTCCCATTCTTTCAGGTTCTTGGCCTGAGGTCAGACTAAATAGATTTAAATAGTGGAGTATGGTCGTGTTAAGAGTGTAGTGTTAGATGGTAGGGTATTTACTTATTGAAGTATAAGGGAGTTGTACTCCAGTCTAGTAGGTGGTGGTAATGCAACATTTATTTGATACCAGCCGCTGTTAAACCTCATCAAAGAGGCATTTGCCATTTGAAGTTCACAAATTTAAGTCAGCAGACAAACGAACACAAACCTTTATTCATTATCTGTCTTAGCTAAATAGCTACACAATTGGAATGCTTCACATTTAGGTTCATTGTATGCATATTGTCAACATTCTACATTTTAAAATGTTTTCTGTACAACTGAAAGACTACATTTGTGTAATTTCCATGAATTAACCTATGAAGAGAAACCAAAGCATGTTCTACTCATGTCTATTGCAGTTGCTGGTTCATGTGTTATCATATTTCCACTGACAGTTGTTCATTCTCATATCATTGAGTTTCCAGGAAACGTCCCACCAGCTAACAGTGCACAATTGGCATTGAACAGATTGAGCTGTTGTCTGCAACTCTTGCTTTACAAGTTAGACATAATAAGCACTAGCCAGATACTTGTTTCATACCTTCCTAAAAGCACATATTGTACTCATAGTAATGCACTTTAAAGAATGGTGTTTTTATTTTCTCATACCAGTTATCATGGGTTTCTGTCTCTTCCAGTCTAAATCAATTAGTTGGAGGACATGGTGCTGCTTATCCAGGAGTTGCAGATCTTAGTCTGGGCACAACTGTAACCCCAGGACACAGCACCCTGCAGCTGCCCATTGCCCACCACAGTCTCCCTGAAAGAAGGAAGAAGGGCAAGTGAAAGGTGGTTAGAGGTGCATCTTTCAATATTGGTTTGAAGCTGGTTAATCACAACAGATGAGAGCTTTTAACAAATGAAAAGGACAACGGTAGAAAGGTGTGCTATGAATTCAACTCAGGTTACCTGGCAAGAGTCCTTGCCTCCATCCACGAAGCCAGCGCAGAACATGTGGAGGTGATCTGTCCATGGTAGGTGCTGTTGACGCTGATCAGGATGGACAGTTGGTCGGGGTAGAAGGCTAGAGAGAAGCAAAACAGGATTAGTATATCAAACATTCTCCCTTTGGTTCGGAGTGGTCAGTGATATCATTTGGAATCAGTTTGACAAACAACGAATACTAAAAGTATTTGTGAACATATTGTTAATGCTACCCACAGCCTCTGCTGGGTAGGTTGCCCCAGCCAGCAGGTGCCAGAGCTGGCAGGGCATGACCACAGTGCACATGTAGCTGTTCAGGGAGGCGGGCTTGCTCAGCTTGATGTCGTTGTCCAGGTTGCGGCTGTTGTAACTGGGGTGCATGATGACCTTCCCTGAGTCGAACTGCTCAGTGCCCTTGTTGACAACAATGTTGTGTGGTTACGTAGACACACCTGAATGTGGCTGGGAGGGTTAATCAGATGTACAAAAAAGGTTTAATGTCAAACATACTGTCAATGTTTTTGAAGAAAGTTTCATCAGTCACATATGACTTTAGCAGTGAGCAGCAGACACCACCCATGTGCTGGAGATCAGGGAGCCACTAAAGTGGTAGCCAGACTGCAGTGATGCCTGGTAGGATGCAGAGTTCTTTCTGCACTCATACCCTCCGAAAATCTTGTTATCCTCAATGAGGACAGCGACTGAAATACAGACAGAGGGAATCAGTGTGAAATTGCATGGAAATACAACACTTGAAAACTTAAGTGCCTGTGTTCAGTAAATATTCACTGCGTATTATCACAGGATGGACACCAATGTGAACTTAAACAATTTCTCTCAACGAGTAAAGCAAGGACTGACACGCAACGACAAACAGCCAGGAGAATAATGTACTTTAGGATTGTGTTTTTTGGTTGCTACACAGGACTCACTCATGAAGACAAACTGTTATATACCCACTCCACCGGCCACATTATCTGATCTTCTCAAGGATTTGCACTTCTGTGAACAGTAGGCCTATATCTGACGCTCAGACATTACCCTACCTGGGATAGAATTATGTCCACCTGAAGTGACAAGCATCTGCATTTTTCTTATTATTTTCATACACACAACTTAGGTGGCAGCTTAGTTGTATATTTTGTAACACTTTTAACAATTGCATGGTGGGTGGTTCTGTTGTCATTTCCTTTCTCACAGGTGAAAAAAAAATGCCTTCCTGTTCCCTAGGGTCTTAAACCCAGCACAGTGCAGTCACAGAGCAGCACGGAGACATATTAGAATACAGTGTATGTAATAGTTGAATTGGAATGACGGAGGAAAAGAACATGACGATGTCTGAGTGTATCATTGACAACAGAAAATGCATTAAAAGGGAGGAACAAGACGGCGATTCTGATGAGTGGACTACAGTCATATGTCAGTGCAGAGACCCTGAAAGGACATGATTCCGGTACCAAGACAGAAGACACCACACCAAAGAGTAGACCTGGAGAAAGTAACTACGGATCTGAGGGCTCGATGGGGAGATGTTCCAGAGTTGCTGCAGCGTGTCTGGGCCTGCTGTGCCTTCTACTACTGGCTGGGAGGATCATGGTGCTGTTTGTCTACTATAATGGAGTCACTGTCCATTTGGAGGAGAGGTTGTTAGTTTATAGAACCAGCAACAACAAACAGACAGACGAGCTACAGGTCCAAAACAAAAACCTGGATGAAGAAAAGGCCGATCTAAAGAGAAGGTACAATATGCTGAATCAAACCTGCCTTGAAGCATGGATACAGTTTGGTTCCAGTTTGTACTACATATCTGACAGGACTGAATCCTGGGATGAGAGCAGACAGGACTGTCTAAAGAGAGGAGCAGACCTGAGGTTTACACCTTCAATGACCAAGAGAAGAACTGGAATGATATCGGGTGTAGTGAACGGCGGCACTGGATTGGTGAGAAATTACCTGATCAGTAGCTCAACTTGGTACATGCCTCAGATAAACACGCGCAAACACACCTACAGGTCACACACCATCTGCAAGACCGAAACAATTCCCATGACATCATAATCTCACTGAGCAAACAGTACCAACTGTTCATGTCGAGACTAAACATATATTCTATTTATTGTGTTTACATTCTACCAAACATATTAACCTTATGTTTATTTTTGTCATGTCTGCCATGTTTTTCCTGTAATGATGCAAAGAAAAATTACTAATGCATAGAGCATTACATTATTCTATTTAATTTATATAGATTATAGTCACAATCTAAAAATCATTTCCTGTCCCTGAATATTGAAAAAGAAAGCCTTTCATGAATTTATATCCAATCAAATACATTCTGAAAATGTACAAATGATGAGTGACATTCTGCTGTATTTGTAACACCATCTATGATACTGTACCGCATCTATAGGTATTTCTGAGGTGAATAAACCAATAAAGGAACAAAAACATATTACATTACAACAATTAGATATCATGATCATATGATTAATGTTGTTATACTGTTTTTTATATCAAAGAAACAGGCTCCTTAACAAACAGCCTATATTGATAAATGAAGCCGAGGAACCCTTAGACACACTCTCCTTTCTGAGCAATACTCGAAACCAGTTGCAAAATGCCAGGCTTACTTCAAATGCTAGGTCTTTGAAACTTCCCCTTGTGGCCTCATAGTGAATCTATTTTGGAGAAAGTATGTAACACAAAACCAAGCACTGTATGAATATACATTTCTATATTGCTTCAATGAGGAGTCAAAAAAAGGGAAAATGTCTATACAGTTAAACACTCTAGGAATTTACATAGGGATGTAAGGTAATGCCGTTAAGCAGACATCCTCAGTTGAGGAGCCTCGTTAGCCATATGTCCGTTCACACGCAAGTTACTGTTTGACAGGTACCAATGGAAATATATACATGTATGCCCTTGAGACTGACCAATGGCAGAGGACTGACAGTGGCTCAGTGCCGAGGCAAAAATACACAACCATGAAGGTCATTATTCTTCTCGCTCTGTTCGCTGTGGCATGTGAGTACCGGTTTGTTCAACAGGAAAGAATAAGTGGGCCAAAATCTTGGCAACGGCATGAAAATAAACTGGATTAAGCTATAACTATACATGTATAACTATACTATAAGCTATAACTATACATGTATAACTATACTATAAGCTATAACTATACATGTATAACTATACTATAAGCTATAACTATACATGTATAACTATGCTATAAGCTATAACTATACATGTATAACTATGCTATAAGCTATAACTATACATGTATAACTATACTATAAGCTATAACTATACATGTATAACTATACTATAAGCTATAACTATACATGTATAACTATACTATAAGCTATAACTATACATGTATAACTATACTATAAGCTATAACTATACATGTATAACTATGCTATAACTATACATGTATAACTATACTATAAGCTATAACTATACATGTATAACTATGCTATAACTATACATGTATAACTATGCTATAACTATACATGTATAACTATGCTATAACTATACATGTATAACTATGCTATAACTATACATGTATAACTATGCTATAACTATACATGTATAACTATGCTATAACTATACATGTATAACTATGCTATAACTATACATGTATAACTATGCTATAAGCTTTAACTATACATGTATAACTATGCTATAAGCTATAACTATACATGTATAACTATACTATACATGTATAACTATACATGTATAACTATACATGTATAACTATACATGTATAACTATACTATACATGTATAACTATACTATAAGCTATAACTATACATGTATAACTATACTATAAGCTATAACTATACATGTATAACTATACTATAAGCTATAACTATACATGTAAAACTATACTATAAGCTATAACTATACATGTATAACTATACTATAAGCTATAACTATACATGTATAACTATACTATAAGCTATAACTATACATGTATAACTATGCTATAAGCTATAACTATACATATAACTATACTATAAGCTATAACTATACACTGTTTGAAAAGTTTGGTACATTTGACCTTTTTCTTTACAAAGATTTCTCATTTACACCCCACTCAGTCGCTGCCCCCATTGAGGATGAGGATGACAAGATGTCGGAGGGTATGAGTGCAGAAAGAACTCTGCATCCTACCAGGCATCACTGCAGTCTGGCTACCACTTCTGTAGTGGCTCCCTGAGCTCCAGCACATGGGTGGTGTCTGCTGCTCACTGCTACAAGTCATATGTGACTGATGAAACTTTCTTCAAAAACATTTACCAAAGCCATCTACAGTATGTTTGACATGAATCTGTATTTGTCTGAGTACATCTGATTAACCCTCCCCTCTCTCTCCCCAGCCGCATGCAGAGCACGACATTACCGTCAGCGAGGGCACTGAGCAGTTCATCGACTCAGTAAAGGTCATCATGCACCCCAGTTACAACAGCCGCAACCTGGACAACGACATCATGCTGATCAAGCTGAGCAGGCCCGCCTCCCTGAACAGCTATGTGAGCACTGTGGCTCTGCCCTCCAGCTGTGCCAGCTCTGGCACCCGCTGTCTGGTCTCTGGCTGGGGCAACCTATCCGGCAGCAATTTGTAAGTCGCTCTGGATAAGAGCGTCTGCTAAATGACTTAAATGTAAATGTAAATGTAGTAGCATTAACAATATGCCCACAAAGACTTTTTGTATTCATTGTTTCTCAAACTGATGATAAATTATATCTCTGACCACTCAGAACCAAAGAGAGAATGACTGAGAGACTAATCCTCTTCTGCCGGTCTCTAGGCAACTACCCCGACACTCTGAGCTGCCTGGATCTCGCCATCCTGAGCAGCAGCAGCTGCAACAGCGTCTATCCTGGACAGATCACCTCCAACATGTTCTGTTCTGGCTTCATGGAGGGAGGCAAGGACTCTTGCCAGGTAAGCTGAGTTGAAGCACTTCCACTGATCCATTAAGAGAGTTAATGAAAATACAATTCTAGAATTTCCAAAAACCATCCTTCTACCTAGATCGACTGATACCCTGAAACAAATCTGCTCACCTTTAATTTCTGTCTCCCCATCTCTCTATTAGGGAGACTCCGGTGTCCCCGTGGTGTGCAATGGTCAGCTGCAGGGTGTTGTGTTCTGGGGTTACGGCTGTGCCCAGAGGAACAAGCCTGGTGTCTACACCAAGGTCTGCAACTACAAATCCTGGATCAGCAGCACCATGTCCTCCAACTAATTGATCTAGACATATTCTCTAAGACAGAAATACATGATAACAACAACGGTCATGAGAAAATTAATTATAATTTTACTTTTAAACACTGTCTTCTGTTATTTTTTCACTAACTGTTCTAGAGGAACATACCCTATATATACAAAAGTATGTGGACACCAATTAAAATGAGTGGATTTGGCTATTTCAGCCACAGCCATGCAATCTCCATAGACAAACATTGGCAGTAGAATTGCCTTGCTGAAAAGCTCAGTGACTTTTAAGGTAGCACTGTCATTGGATGCTACTTTCCAACAAGTCAGTTTGTAAAATTTCTTTCCTGCTTCCCCGGTCAACTGTGCTGTTAATGTGAAGTGGAAACGTCTAGAAGCAACAACCGCGAAGTGGTAGGCCACACAAGCTCTGGACAGCAGAGTGCTGAAGTGCGTAGCGTGTAAAAATGGTGTGTCCTTGGTTGCAACTAGGGCTGTGGCAGGCATGAAATTTTGTCAGACTGTGATTCTCAAGCAAATATCTGCTGTTCTCACAATAATTGACCGTTAATGAACATAAATACATTGAGCATCTCCTGGCATCCACACATAGCCTACAAGCCACTGAAGCAGACTTTTGGAACATCTATATTTTAAAAGGTCTAAAATCCATGTAATATAGCCTACACCATCATAATAAATCCATTATTTATTTTAGACAGATCAAAAGAAACATGATATGAAGAAAATGTAGTCTATTTCAGAACAACAGAATAGCATTTTTCTTGTTATGTTCGGCCCTGATCTGGCTATGCCATGTGTTGAGCGGTTAACAAAGAAACAGCTACTCCTATATGCTTCATTTAGAGTTATGTAACTTCACTTGGGTTGTGTTTTGATTTGTAATACATTCTTGGCTGCATGATGCAACTAATGATGATTGGAAAAAAATTCACTTGAAAGGCATGAGCTCCACTTCTTGTACACACTTCATCAGTCTGATTCACAATTTGAAGAGCCTTGAAAACACCAGCTGCATCCTCTTTCTATGGCTGTAATGCCCCCTAAAAATGCTTTTTGCGACCAGTGACCGTTGTGCCCTTGGGCTGAATACAATAATTACAATTCCCTTCTCCCGTCTGCGTGTCGAAGCACCTCCCACTCACATGGCTCACAGTCACGTGATTGGGTCTTTCTCACAGGCTACAAGTGAAGACAGACAACTGCACACATCCTTATCCAATTCCGAGGCGCATGTTGAAGATATTGGAAGAACTGTCTGCATTTACTTTTTGTCAGCCAACAAGATGAGTAGGCGTAACAAATGACTATCCGCCGTACAAAAGTTGACCTACTCTATTCTGTGCGAGAAATAAATATTCCAAACATAGTCTGGGACATTTGTGGGATGCGATAGATCCCAAATTAATACAATTTCTAGCATATAAAAAACTGTTTTAAGCAATGACCCTGACGGAACAGATGAGAAATGTTCGCTTAAACCGGTTGATAAACTGTTAGGCTATTTCTTCACATTATAAGACCAGCAATGCGCACACGGCAGAATGCTATAAGCGCAACTGTTCCATTAGCAGGAAAACACCATTCTCAAAAGTAACCACAAATGCGATTATGCATTTAATGCTTTTATTATAAAGGTGCATTTATTGTGAAAATTACCTGCCAAACTTGAAACTCAAACTCTGCACACAGTATGTATGCCAGTTAAGCTTCAAACCCATTGTAAAGAGGATTAATGTGATTAATTTTAAGCAGTTATTTGGCCACTTTAGTTGTGATACAAACCTTATCATAGCATATAGGCCAGGCTACATGAGGTGTGCAGCTATGATTTGAAAAGTAGCACCAAAAAAATAAAAAATAAGCAAGCGCTGTTTGCCTTAAAATTTGGCATAATTCACAAGTGATAATATATCACTCACAAGTGATAGGCTGATATTGTCACCAATCACACTATTCTTGATGTAATCTCGTCTTTACATACAGTGCCTTTGGAAAGTATTCAGACCCCTTAACTTTTTCAACATTTTGTTACGTTACATCTTTATTCTAAAAATGATTAAATGGCTTTTTTCCTCATCCACACAATACTCCATAATGACAAAGCAAAAACAGGTTTTTAGAAATGTTTGCTAATTTATAAAAAATAAACACTGAAATATGACATTCACATAAGTATTCAGACCCTTTACTCAGTACTTTGTTGAAGCACCTTTGGCAGTGATTACAGCCTCGAGTATTATTGGGTATGACACTACAAGCTTGGCACAACTGTATTTGGGGAGTTTCTCCCATTCTTCTCTGCAGATCCTCTAAAGCTCTGTCAGGGTGGATGGGTAGGGTTGCTGCACAGCTATTTTCAGGTCTCTCCAAAGATGTTCGATCAGGTTCAAGTCTGGGCAACTCAAGTACATTGAGACTTGATCCAAAGCCACTCCTGCGTTGTCTTGCCTGTGTGCTTAGGGTTGTTGTCCTGTTGGAAGGTGAACCTTCGCCCCAGTTTGAGGTCCTGAGGGCTCTGGAGCAGGTTTTCATCAAGGATCTCTGTACATTGCTCTGTCTGGCCCCTCTACCATAAAGGCCTGATTGGTGGAGTGCTGCAGAGATGGCTGTCCTTCTGGAAGATTCTCCCATCTCCACAGAGGAACTCTGGAGCTCTGACAGAGTGACCATCGGGTTCTTGGTCACCTCCCTGACCAAGGCCTTTCTCCCCCGATTGCTCAGTTTGGTCGGGTGGCTAACTTTAGGAAGTCTTGGTGGTTCAAAACATCCTCCATTTAATAATGATGGAGGCCACTGTGTTCTTGGGGACCTTCAATGCTGCAGACATGTTTTGGTACCCTTCATGTGTCTGTGCCTCGACACAATCCAGTCTCGGAGCTCTACGGACAATTCCTTCGACCTCATGGCTTGGTTTTTGCTCTGACATGCATTGTCAACTTTAGGACATTATATAGACAGGTGTGTGCCTTTCAAAGTCATGTCCAATCAATTGAATTTTCCACAGGTGGACTCCAAACAAGTTGTAGAAACATCTCAAGGATGATCAATGGAAACAGGATGCACCGGAGCTCAATTTTGAATCTCATAGCAAAGGATCTGAATACTTATTTACATAAGGCATTTCTGTTTACATTTGCATTACAGTTGCAAAAATTCTAAAAACTTGTTTTCGCTTTATGGGGTATCGTGTGTAGATAGCTGAGGATAAGTTATTTTTAAATCCATTTTAGAATAAGGCTGTACCATTACAACATGTGGAATAAGTCAAGGTGTCTGAATACTTTCCCGAAGGTACTGTATACTAAATAACATGTGTGTGAAATTTGTTTTGATTTATAATGGACCATTATCATGCAACTGTCTCGAAACAGGGGCAGCGGGGGAAAAACCATGTCATCTATGCACTTAAATAGTGAATGGAGGACGCTTTTCTCATGGTTCATTTTCATTCTAGCCAGATAGGCTATACTCCTGTTTCAAATAGAAGCAATGTGCTTAATATTAGGAAAGTTGATAAATAAATATAGTATGCCTAGCCTATAGAAAGCTGATGGGATCCTCATCTTTTTAATAGAGGCTATCACTCTGTTTTCTCAATTGTATAGCCTATAGAAATGTTGCACAACATGAGCTCATGGGCTCTCATTAAGTGTTTGATTAGATTTTTGATCACATTTGCATTGATGTCAGAGTGATAGAGAGCCAGGCAGTTAGCAAGTTTGGGATGCTACTAATGACCATCAGCAGCATCAGAGCTTGGAGAAGCCTAATTTCCGTGACTAAATGGTCACGTGGAATTTGACTGCCCTCATGACATGTGTGCCTGTAATACTGTCACCTTGTCAGAACTAATTGCAACCCTCACTACAGAGTTCCAAACTGCCTCTGGAAGTAACATCAGCACAATAACTGTTGGTTGAGAGCTTCATGAAATGGGTTTCCATGGCCGAGCAGCCGTACACAAGCCTAAGATCACCATGCGCAATGTCACACGTCGGCTGGAGAAGTGTAAAGCTCGCCGCCATTGGACTTTTGAGGAGTGGAAACACATTCTATGGAGTGATAAATCACGCTTCACCATCTGGCAGTCAGATCTATGAATCTGGGTTTGGCAGATGCCAGGAGAATGCTACCTGCCCCAATGCATAGTGCCAACTGTAAAGTTCGGTGGAGGAGGAATAAAGTTTTTCCATGGTTTGGGCTAGGCCCCTTAGTTAAAGTGAAGGGAAATCTTAACGCTACAGCATACAATGACATTCTAGACAATTCGGTGCTTCAAATTTTGTGGCAACAGTTTGGAGAAGGCCCTTTCCTGTTTCAGCATGACAATGCCACCTTCCACAAAGCGAGGTCCATACAGAAATGGTATGTTGAGATCGGTGTGGAAGAACTTGACTGGTCTGCATAGAGCTCTGGCCTCAACCCCATCGAACACTTTTGGGATGAAATAGAACGCCGACTGCGAGCCAAATACACACAGCAATGTTCCAACTACTAATGGAAAGCCTACCCATAAGAGTGGAGACTGTTATAGCAGCAAAGAGGGAACCAATTCCATAGTAATGCCCATGATTTTGGAATGAGACGTTTGATGAGCAGGTGTTCCCATACTTTTGTTCATGTAGTTCACATGTCGTAGTACAAACATTATTGCTATCAAAATTATCAAAAGCTGGTTTGGTCTGTTTTCATCCTATCGTTATTCATGGCACAGGTGAATAACTACTCTTTTTTTATGTTAATCTCTAATAAATATGGTCATGCTTTTATTTTGAAAACTACTCCATTTTGACACTCTTGCTTTTCAAGTTGTTAGGGCCGGGACGATACCAGTATCGTGGCAAGGAAACAAAACACAAAGTGGATTTAACTTCTTTGGGGGAACAGCCTTGAAGTTGGAAACAAACATCGTTATGTTTTCATCCAGAATCACTTATTTATTTTCAAAGCTATAGCTTGGAAAATAAAAGGACCAAAGAGTCAAGTCTGCTTCGCGTTTTCATTTTTGGCCTGGAAAAAAATATTGCAATACTGGTATCGTCACAGCCCTAAAAGAGATATTAAATTCAAAATAGATTTGGTGAAGATTCTGTTTCTTGTTGGAGAAAATTGGCATAAGGGTTGACACTAAGACCTATAATGAAATTATAGAATACATCTCATAAGTGACATGTAATTTCTTCGTTAAACAACTTTATAAATAGTTAGTCAAGGCACTCCTGGAAAACAATGATATATATAGATCTCTCCAACTTGCCTCTTGTCCTCTTCATCTTGGTATCTATGCTCCCAGAACCATCCTCTCTCAGCTGGCGTGTGCCTCGGTGCAGTGTTTGGTCAGGGTGCTTTCCTGTATGAATCTCTCTCCACAGGATGAGCAGCGATAGGGTCGTAGTTGACCCCTGGCAGGTCTAGAAGTCAGGTAGGCATTCCCTGGTGAAGTAGGTGTCGACAGGGATGGGGGGTGCTTGGCCGTCATGTGACGTTCCCAGGTTCGAGGGTCATTGAAGATGATATGACATTGCTCACAGCTCGTTGGACCAGCTCTGTTTTTTTCATTGTCCACACCTGAAATACCAAGCCGACACGATGAAAGATCTGTTGATGTGTCCTTGAGCAAGACAGTTAACCCTTATTTGCTCCAGGGGCGCTGTACTACTATGGCTGACCATATAAAAAAACTAACATTTCACTGCACCTATTCGGTGTGTGACAATAGAAACATTGTAATTTTTTTAATAAAACACAAAAAATGTATACTTATAAAACGTGAAAACTGAAAGAAATATTAAGTACATAGACTGTATTAAAAACATTAAAATATTCTATATACCCTCAGCCTCTCCTCCGTCTGTGCTTTCTTGGACAGAGTCTTCTGGGCCAGTGGGGGGCAGACTCCACTTGCTGTGGGTGCGTTGGTGAGCTGAGAGCAGGCGGGAAGAGGGGAATGTTCGGTTGCAGACACAGCAGGCAAACACTGTGCGACCTCTGAGATGTCTCTCATACTCTACTGGGTGCTTGAAGCGTAAATGCCTCTCTTCTGTCTCTGCATCCTGAAAGGTCATGAAACACTGGTGGCACTGAGGAGACTGGGGAGGCTGGGCTACTAGAAGAGAAAGCTAATTAGAGACGGTTAGGAGAACCAGTGGATACACAATGATGTGGTGATTTGCTGCAAAGAGGAAAGATTGTCAAAAACAGGTAAATACAGAGTCATTGAAAAGAGAAATTAACAAGATACATACCATATCTAGATCAGTATAATCGGTTTTAAGACACCAGTTCACAGAATTCCAAGTACCTTGCAAATGAGAGGTGATTCCATAGCCTAAACAAGATGAAATACTAATAAAGAACCAGCCTTACCTGAAACTCTGGTTGAATCATTAGAGATTACTGCAGTGCTTCCCTCCTCTTCCTCTCTCACCACACTGTCCTCCTCATCCTTCCAGTTCCTCTCCTCTCCATGCTGTCTCTCCCGGTGGCTTCTGAGTGTCGTCAAGTTGCAGAAGCTCTGGCTGCAGTCATGGCACTGCTGTCGTTCAGCCACAGTCCCGCGGCGGTGGGAGTGTGAGCGCTTGTGGGAGGACAGCTTGCGCAGGCTCTTGAGCGTCCGTCCACAGACCCCACAGACGTACTGGGACTGGCCCATGTGACTGCGCTTGTGCATGATGAAGGCTGTGGGGCGGAGGAAGCGGTCGCCACACACTGGGCACCGGAACTCCAGTTTGACCTTGTGGCCGTGGGCGACCCCGTCCTCCCCCGCGATGCCAGTACAACAGTGTCCCGTCAGCTGCCAGGAGGAACTGAAGCAGCGCTGACACAGTCTGCAGCACCAACTGGAGTCTGACCCAGAGACATCCTCAGTCTCAACTGCAGACCAGAACCTCTCTTCGGTCTTTCCCTTCATCCCCTCCTCTGCTTCTTCCAGGGTGTCGGTTTCCTCAGGGAGTTGGTCACCTGGAGCTGGAGTTGAAGCACGACCGTGATTTTGTGGGATTGCAGGAGCAAAGAAAGTAAATGTGTTGAAAATCATGTTGTAAAATGATCAATACTACAATTCCGTTTCTGTGCAAGTGTTGGCTTGCAGGCTCCTAAACCCTTATTTGGACCCACCTGTAGTGCCTTGTTCTAGGCCCTCTTCTTGCTCCTGTTTGATGAGTGTGTCAGATGACAGTGGACCATTGGACATCTGCTCCATATGGTCTTCTTCCTCTTGTTTAACGATGACCATCAGCATGTCACCATCCAATGTCGCTCCTTTACCACATACTGTCTCCATCCTATTGTATTCTTTGAGATTAGTAGGCACATCATTAGGGTATGATGAAAAAGAAATGGCTTAAACATTTGGTCCTGATTGCTAAGGCTTATTATAAACAGTCTGTCACAGATCAGACTACTTTCCAAAATATGGTTATATAAAACATTTGTGTAATTTCTTCAGTTTATAGCCTACGCAGTAAATATAACATATTTAGGTCAAAACAGAACACCTAATTTGTACAAGATATCATGGACAGAACCTGGCTGTGACCATCAATGACCTCAAATTCCGTCGCCTACCTTGGCTGCTCCTCAAGATTCAATGGATCCTCTCTGTTCCTTGCGGTTTAATGCACGGGTATAAAATACTTCAAAGATAACGGTAAACTACATCTCTCGTTTGCAGTAGA
>NW_027012478.1:0-19303 GCF_036934945.1 Oncorhynchus masou masou
TCCAAACACCTGAAGGAACTACGTTCATCTGTACAAACAATAGTACGCAAGTATAAACACCATGGGACCACGCAGCCGTCATACCACTCAGGAAGGAGATGCGTTCTGTCTCCTAGAGATGAATGTACTTTGGTGCGAAAAGTGCAAATCAATCTCAAAACAACAACAAAGGACCTTGTGAAGATGCTGGAGGAAACAGGTACAAAAGTATCTATATCCATAGTAAAATGAGTCCTATGTTGACCTAAACCTGAAAGGCCGCTCAGCAAGGAAGAAGCCACTGCTCCAAAACCGCCATAAAAAAGCCAGACTACGGTTTGTAACTGCACATGGAGACAAACATCAGACTTTTTTGGAGAAATGTCTTCTGGTCTGATGAAAAATAGGCCTGTTTGGCCATAATGACCATCGTTATGTTAGGAGAATAAGATGGGGACACATGCAAGCCGAAGAACACCATCCCAACCGCGAAGCACGGGGTCGGCAGCATCATGTTGTGGGGGTGCTTTGCTGCAGGAAGGACTGGTGCATTTCACAAAATAAATGGCATCATGAGGCAGGAAAATTATATGGATATATTGAAGCAACATCTCAAGACATCAGACAGGAAGTTAAAGCTTGAGTACCGCCAAATGCGACTTCCAAATGGACAATGGCCCCAAGCATACTTCCAAAGTTGTGTCAAAATGGCTTAAGGACAACAAAGTCAAGGTATTGGAGTGGCCATCCACGAAGCCCTGACCTCAATCCTATAGAACATTTGTGGGCAGAACTGAAAAATGGGTGATGCGAGCAAGGAGGCCTACAAACCTGACTCTGTTACACCAGCTGTCAAGAGGAATGAGTCAAAATTCATCCAGCTCATTGTGGGAAGCTTGCAGAAGGCTACCGAAGCGTTTGACCCAAATTAAACAATTTAAAGGCAATGCTACCAAATACTAATTGAATGCATGTAAACTTCTGACCCGGGTAAATTCAGTCCAGTCAATTCAGAAAGTAAAGCAGATTCCAAATCCAAATGTTCCTAATTAAAAAGAATTGAAGAGAATTGGACTGGAATGTATATGGAGTTTAACCCAAACCTGGGACCTTAATGCAGGGAAACTTAAATCCATTTTCACATTTCACTGTGAGGTCTACTCCACCTGTTGTATTCAGCATCCATTTTACAAAATTTCCACCAGTATGTTAAAATCTGCAACCACAGGGAGAAAAAAAAATCTCTCGACCACCATTACTCCACACAGAGACGCGTACAAAGCTCTCCCTCGCCCTCCATTTGGCAAATCTGACCATAATTCTATCTATCCTCCTTCCTGTTTACAAGCAAAAAAATGTAAGCAGGAAGCACCAGTGACTCGGTCAATAAAAAAAATTGGTCAGATGAAGCAGATGCTAAGCTACAGGACTGTTTTGCAGCACCGACTGGAGTATGTTCCGGGATTCCTCCGATGGCATTGAGGAGTACACCACATCAGTCACTGGCTTCATCAATAAGTGCATCGATGACATCGTCCCCACAGTGACTGTACGTACATACCCCAACCAGAAGCCATGGATTACAGGCAACATCAGCATTGAGCTAAAAGGTATAGCTGCCGCTTTCAAGGAGCGGGACTCTAATCTGGAAGCTTATAAGAAATCCTGCTATGTCCTCCGATGAACCATCAAACAGGCAAAGTGTCAATACCGGACTAAGATTGAATCGTACTACACCGGCTCCGACGCTCGTCGGATGTGGCAAGGCTTGCAAGCTATTACAGACTACAAAGGGAAGCACAGCCTAGAGCTGCCCAATGACCCGAGTCTATCAGACGAGCTGAATTACTTCTGTGCTCGCTTCGAGGCAAGTAACACTGAAACACGCATGAGAGCATCAGCTGTCCCGGATGACTGTGTGATAACGCTCTCCGCAGCCAATGTGAGTAAGACCTTTAAACAGGTCAACATTCACAAGTTGGTCAACACTCACAAGGGCCAGACGGATAACCAGGTCATGTACTCTGAGCATGCATTGACCAACTGGCAAGTGTCTTCACTGACATTTTCAACCTCTCCCTGTCTGAGAGCAGACCACCATAGTTTCAGTGCCCAAGAACACTAAGGTAACCTGCCGAAATGACTACCGATCCGTAGCACTCACGCCAGGCTGTGTCAGAGGAAGGCCCTAAAGACTAGGGTGACTGGGGTCTTTGACAATTTTTAGGGCCTTCCTCTGACACAGCCTGGCGTGAGTGCTACAGATCGTTAGTCATGGACACCGCAGTGGTACCGGAGCGCCGGAGTTGTATTCAGCATTTCACTGTAAGGTCTCCCGACACCTGTTGTATTCAGCATTTCACTGTAAGGTCTACTACACCTGTTGTATTCAGCATTTCACTGTAAGGTCTACCTACACCTGTTGTATTCAGCATTTCACTGTGAGGTCTACCTACACCTGTTGTATTCAGCATTTCACTGTGAGGTCTACTACACCTGTTGTATTCAGCATTTCACTGTGAGGTCTACTACACCTGTTGTATTCAGCATTTCACTGTAAGGTCTACTACACATGTTGTATTCAGCATTTCACTGTGAGAACTACTACACCTGTTGTATTCAGCATTTCACTGTAAGGTCTACTACACCTGTTGTATTCAGCATTTCACTGTAAGGTCTACTACACCTGTTGTATTCAGCATTTCACTGTGATGTCTACTACACATGTTGTATTCAGCATTTCACTGTAAGGTCTACCTACACCTGTTGTATTCAGCATATCACTGTGAGGTCGACACCTGTTGTATTCAGCATTTCACTGTAAGGTCTACTACACCTGCTGTATTCAGCATTTCACTGTAAGGTCTACTACACCTGTTGTATTCAGTATTTTACTGTAAGGTCTACTACACCTGTTGTATTCAGCATTTCACTGTGAGGTCTACTACACCTGTTGTATTCAGCATTTCACTGTGAGGTCTACTATAGCTGTTGTATTCATCATTTCACTGTAAGGTCTACCTACACCTGTTGTATTCAGCATTTCACTGTGAGGTCTACTACACCTGTTGTATTCAGCATTTCACTGTGAGGTCTACCTACACCTGTTGTATTCAGCATTTCACTGTGAGGTCTACTATAGCTGTTGTATTCATCATTTCACTGTAAGGTCTACCTACACCTGTTGTATTCAGCATTTCACTGTAAGGGCTACTACACCTGTTGTATTCAGCATTTCACTGTAAGGTCTACCTACACCTGTTGTATTCAGCATTTCACTGTAAGGTCTACTACACCTGTTGTATTCAGCATTTCACTGTGACGGTCTACTACACCTGTTGTATTCAGCATTTCACTGTGAGGTCTACTACACCTGTTGTATTCAGAATTTCACTGTAAGGTCTACTACACCTGTTGTATTCAGCATTTCACTGTAAGGTCTACCGACACCTGTTGTATTCAGCATTTAACTGTAAGGTCTACCTACACCTGTTGTATTCAGCATTTCACTGTAAGGTCTACTACACCTGTTGTATTCAGCATTTCACTGTGAGGTCTACTACACCTGTTGTATTCAGCATTTCACTGTGAGGTCTACTACACCTGTTGTATTCAGCATTTCACTGTGAGGTCTACTATAGCTGTTGTATTCATCATTTCACTGTAAGGTCTACCTACACCTGTTGTATTCAGCATTTCACTGTAAGGGCTACTACACCTGTTGTATTCAGCATTTCACTGTAAGGTCTACCTACACCTGTTGTATTCAGCATTTCACTGTAAGGTCTACTACACCTGTTGTATTCAGCATTTCACTGTACGGTCTACTACACCTGTTGTATTCAGCATTTCACTGTGAGGTCTACTACACCTGTTGTATTCAGAATTTCACTGTAAGGTCTACTACACCTGTTGTATTCAGCATTTCACTGTAAGGTCTACCGACACCTGTTGTATTCAGCATTTAACTGTAAGGTCTACCTACACCTGTTGTATTCAGCATTTCACTGTAAGGTCTACTACACCTGTTGTATTCAGCATTTCACTGTAAGGTCTACCTACACCTGTTGTATTCAGCATTTCACTGTAAGGTCTACTACACCTGTTGTATTCAGCATTTCACTGTGAGGTCTACTACACCTGTTGTATTCAGCATTTCACTGTAAGGTCTACCTACACCTGTTGTATTCAGCATTTCACTGTAAGGTCTACCTACACCTCTTGTATTCAGCATTTCACTGTAAGGTCTACACCTGTTGTATTCAGCATTTCACTGTAAGGTCTACACCTGTTGTATTCAGCATTTCACTGTAAGGTCTACCTACACCTCTTGTATTCAGCATTTCACTGTAAGGTCTACACCTGTTCTATTCAGCATTTCACTGTAAGGTCTACAACTGTTGTATTCAGCATTTCACTGTAAGGTCTACCTACACACGTTGTATTCGGCGCATGTGACAAATAACACTTGATTTGATTTACTTTACAGATACGTAGTGAGTTATTCACACTGTTATGGTGTGTAATCCGTCATGAACAGACACACACTCACCTGTAAGTAGTCTTCTGGCACCAGCCCACTTTCTCCTCTGGAGTTCTGAGCCTCTATCCATCCTCCACCAACATTCTACAAAGAGAGAGGAAGGGCAGAGAGAGGTAGAGGAAGAGAGAAGAGGGAGAGAGAGAAGGGGAGAGATAGGTAGAGGAAGAGAGAAGAGGGAGAGAGAGAGAAGGGCAGAGAGATGTAGAGGAAGAGAGAAGAGGGAGAGAGAGAAGGGGGAGAGAGAGGTAGAGGAAGAGAGAAGAGGGAGAGAGAGAAGGGGGAGAGAGAGGAAGGGCAGAGAGAGGTAGAGGAAGAGAGAAGAGGGAGAGAGCGGGAGAGGAAGAGAGAAGAGGGAGAGAGAAGGGGGAGAGAGAGGAAGGGCAGAGAGAGGTAGAGGAAGAGAGAAGAGGGAGAGAGAGAAGGGGGAGAGAGGTAGAGGAAGAGAGATAAGGGGAGGGAGAGAAGGGGGAGAGAGAGGAAGAGAGAGAAGGGGAGAGAGAGGAAGAGAGATAATGGGAGAAAGAGGGAGAGGGAGAGAGAGAAGGGGGAGAGAGGGAGGAGGAAAAGAGATGAAGGGGGAGAGAGAGGGAGAGAGGAAGGAGAGAAAGGGAGAGAGGAAGGGAGAGGAAGAGGGTGTGGGGAGAGAGAGAGAAGAGGAAGAGAGAGAAGAAAGGTAAGACGACAGAGCCTGACAGAAAGCATGAATGGAACTCTGTAGTATTTCAGGTGGCTTTGACAGTAGTCAGATCCTGTGTGTACCTGATTGGAGGTGACAGTCTCTCCTTCTCTGACTGTCAACTCGCTATTTCCTGGGTTCAGCACTGAAGTCATATATCACCTGGGCCTGAAACAGAGCACACAGTGATGACCTCGGGACCACTCTGAATGGTACTGTAGACATATTCATAGCACACAGTGATGACCTCAGGACCACTCTGAATGGTACTGTGTACACACACACACACACACACACACACACACACACACACACACACACACACACACACACACACACACACACACACACACACACACACACACAGCCTCCTCTAAAACAGTGGCGCTACAACCTACAAAAAGTAGAGACTGGAAGATTAACATGTAAATACACATACATACATACATACATACATACATACATACATACATACATACATACATACATACATACATACATACATACATACATATTTTAGTCATACAAGTTATTACTCTGAAATCTAAACTACACTTCAATGAAACCCCCAATGGCGCATATTCTGTATGACAAAAACCAAGCTAAATTAGCGTTGTCTACCATTCGATAAAGCGCACCATGACATGCTGAAGAAACTCTCTTACCTGCAATGCCATCGTTGCAGGATTTTACAGTCGTTTTCCACGCAAAAACGTCACCGTGAAAACACCCAGCATCAAAACAATCCCAATGTAAACAAAGCAGACGAGGCTCCTCCAGCTCAAAACGATCCACTTGGCGTATCTTCTTACAACTATGTTGTTACAACGTACGTGCTATTCTGCAGAGACGATTTCAATTTTCTAGGAGGACAATTGCCTTCATTTTCACCAACGGAATAGTTTGTTAGTGATTTTGTATCCCCAGTAAAGAGCGACAGGGTGAGGAAAGGGGGCCACTTCCTCCAAGCAGAAATGTAGAACAAGTAACAGGGGTGTGGATACGTGCTGCATTCAAGTACTCGTCGGAAACTACGAAACTCGGAAATGTCCGACTTGCTAACCTGTTGTACATATACACGTGCCGCGCGTTCAACCTATTAACAAGTCGGACATTTCCTAGTTTTGTATTTTCGAATAGCACATGAACGTGGCAACAGTCGGACAGACAATTGTGTTTATTTTCCTTCAGCTGCTCGGTCATAGGTTTGACTGAGTAAATACACTGAGTAAAGACAACCATTCACAGACCAGGAACTCTCAACTTCTTAGTAAGAGATGGAAACTATGTCAACAAGCAAAAGGGGAAATATTAGCCTAAATGAATTGATGCAAACGTCAACTGCAAATTATTGGTGACCTTGTTAAGAGAGGTAATTCATATTGACTGAGTGATAGTCAATATTATAAGGTAATTCTAGGCAATAATCATGGGTTCTGGTGAGACCTTTCAAATGCATTAAACTAATGATATGAACGAAAGACCATGTGTGGATATTCTCCATCCGGTCACAGTCTGAGCTAACAGGTAGGCTAGGCTAGCAGGTAGGTAGACTTGGCCAACATGCAAGTAGGTTAGGCCAACAGGTAGACTGTTGGCTAGGCTAACAAGCAGGCAGGCTAGGCCAACATGCATGTAGGTTTAGGCCAACAGGTGGACTGTTGGCTAGGCTAACAAGCAGGCAGACTAGGCCAACAGGTGGACTAGGTTAGCAGGTAGGTAGACTTTTCCAACGTGCAGGTAGGTTAGGCCAACAGGTAGGTAGACTTGGCCAATGTGCAGGTAGGTTAGGCCAACAGGCTAACAAGCAGGTAGAAAAGGCTAACAAGCAGGTAGACTAGGCTAACAAGCAGGTAGACTAGGCTAACAAGCAGGTAGACAAGGCTAACAAGCAGGCAGGCTAGGCTAACAAGCAGGTGGGCTAATACGCAGGTAGACTTGGACAACATGCAGGTAGAAAGGCCAAAAGGTAGGCTAACAAGCAAGTAGACTAGGGCCAACAGGTATGCCAGGCTAACAGGTATGCTAACAAGCAGGTAGGCTAGGCTAACAGGTAGGATAGTCCTAGTAGGTCTATTAGCCTACACGTTATAAGCATGTATGAATCTTCACGTCTATTTAATAGGCTGTGTTATGTCGTTTTTTTCTATGCGTCAATCTGTCAAATACTGTTTTACAGAAGAAATGCAAATTAAAGGGTGTTTCCGAGATGGCTGTTCCAATCAGTCCGGGTCTGTATTTGAAACTGTAGCTTGTGTCATGGGCGGCGCTAAATGCCACAGGGCTGTGAATGGCACCGCCTCTGAACAAAGCAACTCTGTTGTTAACAGCTGAACCTGTCGGTCTGTGCAGGATTGAATGAGCGAAGTGCGCCATCTAGTGGTGGATAATTAAAATATATTATTATCTTTTCTCTCTCCATCTCCTCTCCCCTCTCATTCTCACCTCTCTTACGCCACGTCTGTACTACTTGACCCAGCTAATGCTAACATGCACTCACCCACACCAGAGAAAGATAATTAACTCCCTCTCTCCTTTGTTCTCTCTCATCCCCCTCTCCTCTTCTCTGTTCTCCTCTTCTCTGTTCTCCTCTCCTCTACCTTTCCTCCTTTCCTCTAGAAAAACAAACTGAAATAAATGGCAGAAACAGGGGATTAACCTGAACTTGTCTGGTTTGTAGCCAAACTGTTTGTTTGTACTCCAGGTTGTGATATGATGGGGTTCTGTTGACTGCACAAAACCATTTAAATTAATATTACTTCCAAATATATACTATAATACATTTTTTAAATCATTCTCCAGATCTGTGCCTTTGACACAATCCTGTCTCTGAACACTACGACAAATTATTTTGACCTCATGGCTTGGTTTTTGCTCTGACATGAACTGTCAACTGTGGAACCTTATATAGACCTGTTTTCACTTTGTCAATGTGGGGTATTGTGATGTCATTATGGAGTATTGTGATGTCAATGTGGGGTATTGTGCTGTCATTATGGAGTATTGTGATGTCATTATGGGGTTTTGTGCTGTCATTATGGAGTATTGTGATGTCATTATGGGGTTTTGTGCTGTCATTATGGGGTTTTGTGCATAGGTTGCTGAGAACAAAAATCTATTTGATCCATTTTTAGAATAAGGCTGTAACGTAACAAAACGTGGAAAAAGTCAAGGGTCTGAATACTTTTCCGAAGGCACTGTACATTCATATTGTAAAGTTCTGGGCCAGAGTTCCTCGCCTGACTGGCCAGGGGTCAGAGTTCCACATACACTAAGGGCACTGGGCCAGAGTTCCTCACACCTGATGGGCACTGGGCCAGGGACACTCATACCTGATGGGCCCTGGGCCAGGATTCCCCTATACCTGATGGGCCCTGGGCCTGAGTTCCTCATACCTGATGGGCCCTGGGCCTGAGAAGTTCCTCAAACCTGATGGGCCCTAGGCCTGGGTTCCTCAAACCTGATGGGCCCTGGGCCAGAGTTCCTCAAACCTGACGGGCCTGAGGCCTGGGTTCCCTCAAACCTGATGGGCCCTGGGCCTGAGTTCCTCATACCTGATGGGCCCTGGGCTGAAGTTCCTCTATGCCTGATGGGTTCCTCATACCTGACGGGCCCTGGGCCTGAGTTCCTCAAACCTGATGGGCCCTGGGCCAGAGTTCCTCAAACCTGACGGGCCCTGGGCCTGAGTTCCTCAAACCTGATGGGCCCTGGGCCTGAGTTCCTCATACCTGACAGGCCCTGGGCCTGAGTTCCTCAAACCTGATGGGCCCTGGGCCAGAGTTCCTCAAACCTGATGGGCCCTGGGCCTGAGTTCCTCATACCTGACGGACCATGGGCCTGAGTTCCTCATACCTGACGGACTATGGGCCTGAGTTCCTCATACCTGACGGGCCCTGGGCCAGAGTTCCCTATACCTGGCGGGCCCTGGGCCTTGACCATGCGTATGCACAGTCGTGACCATGCGTATGCACAGCCGTGACCATGCGTATGCACAGTGGCAAGTGGTGGAATAAGGGAACTACTTGTCAAGCTTAGAACGGAGAAAATGTATGCAGTGGTGGAAAAAGTTGTCAAACTGTAGTAAAAGTGAGACACCCAGCAAAATTTTACTTGAGTAAAAGTCTAAAAGTATTTGGTTCTAAATATACTTAAGTATGAAAAGTAAAGTACGAATCATTTAATATTCCTTATATTAAGGAACCAGATGTCACCCTTTTAAATTTTTTATTTCTGGATAGCCAGGGTCACACTCCAACACTCAGATATAATTTACAAACGAAGCATTTGTGTTTAGTGAGTCTGCCAGATCAGAGGCAGTAGGGATGACCAGGGATGTTCTCTGTTTAGTGAGTCCTCCAGATCAGAGGCAGAAGGGATGACCAGGGATGTTCTCTGTTTAGTGAGTCCTCCAGATCAGAGGCAGTAAGGATGACCAGGGATGTTCTCTATTTAGTGAGTCCTCCAGATCAGAGACAGTAGGGATGTTCTCTATTTAGTGAGTCCTCCAGATCAGAGGCAGTAGGGATGACCAGGGATGTTCTCTATTTAGTGAGTCCTCCAGATCAGAGACAGTAGGGATGTTCTCTATTTAGTGAGTCCTCCAGATCAGAGGCAGTAGGGATGACCAGGGATGTTCTCTGTTTAGTGAGTCCTGCCAGATCAGAGACAGTAGGGATGACCAGGGATGTTCTCTGTTTAGTGAGTCCTCCAGATCAGAGGCAGTAGGGATGACCAGGGATGTTCTCTATTTAGTGAGTCCTCCAGATCAGAGGCAGTAGGGATGACCAGGGATGTTCTCTGTTTAGTGAGTCCACCAGATCAGAGGCAGTAGGGATGACCAGGATGTTCTCTGTTTAGTGAGTCCACCAGATCAGAGGCAGTAGGGATGACCAGGGATGTTCTCTGTTTAGTGAGTCCTCCAGATCAGAGACAGTAGAGATGACCAGGATGTTCTCTGTTTAGTGAGTCCACCAGATCAGAGGCAGTAGGGATGACCAGGGATGTTCTCTGTTTAGTGAGTCCTCCAGATCAGAGACAGTAAGGATGACCTGGGATGTTCTCTATTTAGTGAGTCCTCCAGATCAGAGGCAGTAGGGATGACCAGGGATGTTCTCTATTTAGTGAGTCCTCCAGATCAGAGACAGTAGGGATGACCAGGGATGTTCTCTGTTTAGTGAGTCCTGCCAGATCAGAGGCAGTAGGGATGACCAGGATGTTCTCTGTTTAGTGAGTCCTCCAGATCAGAGGCAGTAGGGATGACCAGGGATGTTCTCTATTTAGTGAGTCCACCAGATCAGAGGCAGTAGGGATGACCAGGGATGTTCTCTGTTTAGTGAGTCCACCAGATCAGAGGCAGTAGGGATGACCAGGGATGTTCTCTTGATAAGGGTGTGAATTAGACCATTTTCCTGTCCTGCTATGCATTCAAAATGTACCGAGTACTTTTGGGTGTCAATGTATGGGAGTAGCAAGTAAAACTAAAAGTTGTCAAAAATATAAATAGTAAAGTACAGTTACCAAAAAAACTAATTAACTAGTACTTTATAGTATATTTACTTAATAACCCTTGTGTTGTCCTAAGGGTCAAAAATGACCCCTAATTGAGATTGTGTGCTACTGATTGAATTCAGACAAAACTAAAACTTGTGCATGTGCAGCATCTTCCCTCCACGACCCCACACACACGACTCAAGTTCACAGACAAAATAAAAACATGCTGCACATGTGATAAATACATCTGCAAAGTCCATGCACACACACTTGCATACTGTCCTACATGTGCTAATTATATAACGACACAAGGTGAGACCCAGATGCAGACACAGGAGGCAGATGTAGTCCAAGGGGTAGACGAAAGGCAGGTCGGGGACAGGCAAGAGTTCATAGCCAGGGCAGAGCCCAAAATGGTACAGGGCGGCAGGCAGGCTCGAGGTCAGGGGCGGGCAGAGTGGTCAGGCAGGCGGGCTCAGAGTCAGGACAGGCAAGTGTCAAAACCAGGAGGACGAATAAAGAGAGACTGGGGAAAACCAGGAGCTGAGAGAAAAATGCTGGTTTACATGGCAAACAAGACAAACTGGCAAAGACAGACAGAAAACACAGGTAGAAATACCCAGGGGATAATGGGGAAGATGGGCGACACCTGGAGAGGGCTGGAGACAAGCACAAGAACAGGTGAATCAGATCAGGGTGTGACAAATTAGACAACGATCGACAGCTGCCTCTGATTGAGAACCATACCAGGCCAAACACAGAAATACAACATAGAAAAAAGAACATAGACAACCCACCCCAACTCAAGTCCTAACCAAACTAACACAAAGACATAATAAAGGAACTAAGGTCAGAACGTGACAAATGGTTCATAAAATGGAAGAAGACTAGTATTTTGTAGTTGAATTCCTCATTGTACAGTATATAATAATATATCACTATGTTGCCAAAAAACGGTTATGTTATTGGTTCTCTTCAATAAAATGCATTCAAATCTTCTTTCTGGACATTTCTGCTACTTTAGGCTATACAAGTACAAGCTATCTCTTGCTAAACAATGTATGTTTACACCTATGCAGACCCTTTATCAATAATAATAATAACAATAATAAACCTCTGCTTTAGTAAAGAAAACAATTATAACAGGTGTGTTGTAATAGAAACGAGTGGTGACCACTGATTAAATCCAGTGTTTCTGCATTGTGAAGAAGGGAAAACCCAGATATTCACAAAGTTTGTGAAGAATGACAGGTTGTTTCTTCATGCAAAATAGATTCGGGGTTTTAAAATTCAATTAAGCTGCTTTATTATAGGGGTTTTAGGGAAGGCGGGTCATTTTTGACCCTTAGAACAAGGGGAGTATACAGAATGTTAAGACTACACAAGGGGAGTATACAGAATGTTAAGACTACACAACGGGAGTATACAGAATGTTAAGACTACACAAGGGGAGTATACAGAATGTTAAGACTACACAAGGGGAGTATACAGAATGTTCAGACGACACAAGGGGAGTATACAGAATGTTAAGACTACACAAGGGGAGTATACAGAATGTGAAGACTACACAAGGGGAGTATACAGAATAATAAGACTACACAAGGGGAGTATACAGAATGTGAAGACTACACAAGGGAGTATACAGAATGTTAAGACTACACAAGGGAGTATACAGAATGTGAAGACTACACAAGGGGAGTATACAGAATGTTAAGACTACACAAGGGAGTATACAGAATGTTAAGACTACACAAGGGGAGTACACATAATGTTAAGACTACACAAGGGGAGTATACAGAATGTGAAGACTACACAAGGGGAGTATACAGAATGTTAAGACTACACAAGGGGAGTATACAGAATGTTAAGACTACACAAGGGGAGTACACAGAATGTTAAGACTACACAAGGGGAGTATACAGAATGTGAAGACTACACAAGGGGAGTATACAGAATGTTAAGACTACACAAGGGGAGTATACAGAATGTGAAGACGACACAAGGGGAGTATACAGAATGTTAAGACTACACAAGGGGAGTATACAGAATGTTAAGACTACACAAGGGGAGTATACAGAATGTTAAGACTACACAAGGGGAGTATACAGAATGTTAAGACTACACAAGGGAGTATACAGAATGTTAAGACTACACAAGGGGAGTACACAGAATGTTAAGACTACACAAGGGGAGTATACAGAATGTTAAGACTACACAAGGGGAGTACACAGAATGTTAAGACTACACAAGGGAGTATACAGAATGTGAAGACTACACAAGGGGAGTATACAGAATGTTAAGACTACACAAGGGGAGTATACAGAATGTGAAGACGACACAAGGGAGTATACAGAATGTTAAGACTACACAAGGGGAGTATACAGAATGTTAAGACTACACAAGGGGAGTATACAGAATGTTAAGACTACACAAGGGGAGTATACAGAATGTTAAGACTACACAAGGGGAGTATACAGAATGTTAAGACTACACAAGGGGAGTACACAGAATGTTAAGACTACACAAGGGGAGTATACAGAATGTGAAGACTACACAAGGGGAGTATACAGAATGTTAAGACTACACAAGGGGAGTATACAGAATGTTAAGACTACACAAGGGAGTACACAGAATGTTAAGACTACACAAGGGAGTATACAGAATGTGAAGACTACACAAGGGAGTATACAGAATGTTAAGACTACACAAGGAGAGTATACAGAATGTGAAGACGACACAAGGGAGTATTCAGAATGTTAAGACTACACAAGGGGAGTATACAGAATGTTAAGACTACACAAGGGGAGTATACAGAATGTTAAGACTACACAAGGGGAGTATACAGAATGTTAAGACGACACAAGGGGAGTATACAGAATGTTAAGACGACACAAGGGGAGTATACAGAATGTTAAGACTACACAAGGGGAGTATACAGAATGTTAAGACTACACAAGGGGAGTATACAGAATGTTAAGACTACACAAGGGGAGTATACAGAATGTTAAGACTACACAAGGGGAGTATACAGAATGTTAAGACTACACAAGGGGAGTATACAGAATGTTAAGACTACACAAGGGGAGTATACAGAATGATAAGACTACACAAGGGGAGTATACAGAATGTTCAGACTACACAAGGGGAGTATACAGAATGTTCAGACTACACAAGGGGAGTATACAGAATGTTCAGACTACACATTGGGAGTATACAGAATGTTAAGACTACACAAGGGGAGTATACAGAATGTTAAGACTACACAAGGGAGTATACAGAATGTTAAGACTACACAAGGGGAGTATACAGAATGATAAGACTACACAAGGGGGAGTATACAGAATGTGAAGACTACACAAGGGAGTATACAGAATGTTAAGACTACACAAGGGGAGTATACAGAATGTTAAGACGACACAAGGGGAGTATACAGAATGTTAAGACTACACAAGGGGAGTATACAGAATGTTAAGAATACACAACGGGAGTATAAAGAATGTTAAGACTACACAAGGGGAGTATAAAGAATGTTAAGACTACACAAGGGGAGTATACAGAATGTTAAGACTACACAAGGGGAGTATACAGAATGTTAAGACTACACAAGGGGAATATACAGAATGTGAAGACTACACAAGGGGAGTATACAGAATGTGAAGACTACACAAGGGGAGTATACAGAATGTTAAGACTACACAAGGGGACTATACAGAATGTTAAGACTACACAAGGGGAGTATACAGAATGTGAAGACTACACAAGTGGAGTATACAGAATGTGAAGACTACACAAGGGAGTATACAGAATGTGAAGACTACACAAGGGAGTATACATAATGTTAAGACTACACAAGGGGAGTATACAGAATGATAAGACTACACAAGTGGAGTATACAGAATGTTAAGACTACACAAGGGAGTATACATAATGTTAAGACTACACAAGGGAGTATACAGAATGTTAAGACCACACAAGGGAGTATACAGAATGTTAAGACTACACAAGGGGAGTATACAGAATGTGAAGACTACACAAGGGAGTATACAGAATGTGAAGACTACACAAGGGGAGTATACAGAATGTGAAGACTACACAAGGGAGTATACAGAATGTGAAGACTACACAAGGGGAGTATACAGAATGTGAAGACTACACAAGGGGAGTATACAGAATGTTAAGACTACACAAGGGGAGTATACAGAATGTTAAGACTACACAAGGGGAGTATACAGAATTATAAGACTACACAAGGGGAGTATACAGAATGTGAAGACTACACAAGGGGAGTATACAGAATGTGAAGACTACACAAGGGGAGTATACAGAATGTTAAGACTACACAAGGGGAGTATACAGAATGTTAAGACGACACAAGGGGAGTATACAGAATGTTAAGACTACACAAGGTTTAAGATGAGTCGCTCTGGGATAAGGGAGTCTGCTAAATAACTCAAATATAAATAGAAAATGTACTCTAAGCAGAGTGGGTCTGTTCGGTTGAAAACAATTCAACAAGATGTTTGTCATTTGTACTTACTGTTATTTTTTACTTAAGTACTTTGGACCCACTGAATATATGTTGAAAATGTGAAATTGTGTGAGCAACAATTATATCGCTTTTCGATGTTATTGTGTTTCCACTGTGAATGAACACCACATATCTTTAACAGGCTATATCAGTCATTTGTTAAGACAATAATCTGTACAGAGTACAACCATTTATTAAATTAGAGACACGTGTGAAACAGACTGAGATAATGGGAAATATGAATGAGAGATGGCTGATCTTGTTCTGTTGGAAGATTTGGCTGCATCTTTGCTGTGAACACGTTTTTTTAGAGTCAGGTGCAAAATGAACGAGCGGCGCAGAATGAACAAGCGGTGCAGAATGAACGAGAGGCGCAGAATGAACGAGAGGTGCAGAATGAACGAGAGGTGCAGAATGAACGAGAGGTGCAGAATGGGTGCAGAATGAACGAGCGGCGCAGAATGGGTGCAGAATGAACGAGAGGGGCAGAATGAACGAGAGGCGCAGAATGAACGAGCGGTGCAGAATGAACGAGAGGCGCAGAATGGGTGCAGAATGAACGAGCGGCGCAGAATGGGTGCAGAATGAACGAGAGGTGCAGAATGAACGAGAGGCGCAGAATGAACGAGAGGTGCAGAATGAACGAGAGGTGCAGAATGAACGAGAGGCGCAGAATGAACGAGAGGCGCAGAATGAACGAGAGGCGCAGAATGGGCGCAGAATGAACGAGCGGTGCAGAATGAACGAGAGGCGCAGAATGAACGAGAGGTGCAGAATGAACGAGAGGCTCAGAATGAACGAGAGGCTCAGAATGAACGAGTGGCGCAGAATGAACGAGAGGTGCTGAATGAACGAGAGGCGCAGAATGAACGAGAGGTGCAGAATGAACGAGCGGTGCTGAATGAACGAGCGGTGCTGAATGAACGAGAGGCGCAGAATGAACGAGTGGCGCAGAATGAACGAGAGGTGCAGAATGAACGAGAGGCTCAGAATGAACGAGAGGCGCAGAATGAACGAGTGGCGCAGAATGAACGAGAGGTGCTGAATGAACGAGAGGCGCAGAATGAACGAGAGGTGCAGAATGAACGAGAGGCGCAGAATGAACGAGTGGCGCAGAATGAACGAGCGGTGCAGAATGAACGAGAGGTGCTGAATGAACGAGAGGCGCAGAATGAACGAGTGGCGCAGAATGAACGAGTGGCGCAGAATGAACGAGAGGCGCAGAATGGGTGCAGAATGAACGAGAGGTGCAGAATGAACGAGAGGCGCAGAATGGGTGCAGAATGAACGAGAGGGGCAGAATGAACGAGCGGCGCAGAATGAACGAGAGGTGCAGAATGAACGAGAGGTGCAGAATGAACGAGAGGCGCAGAATGGGTGCAGAATGAACGAGAGGGGCAGAATGAACGAGCGGCGCAGAATGAACGAGAGGTGCAGAATGAACGAGAGGTGCAGAATGAACGAGAGGCGCAGAATGAACGAGTGGCGCAGAATGAACGAGAGGTGCTGAATGAACGAGAGGCGCAGAATGAACGAGAGGCGCAGAATGAACGAGAGGTGCTGAATGAACGAGTGGCGCAGAATGAACGAGTGGCGCAGAATGAACGAGAGGCGCAGAATGAACGAGAGGCGCAGAATGAACGAGAGGTGCAGAATGAACGAGTGGCGCAGAATGAACGAGTGGCGCAGAATGAACGAGAGGTGCTGAATGAACGAGAGGGGCAGAATGAACGAGAGGCGCAGAATGAACGAGTGGCGCAGAATGAACGAGAGGTGCAGAATGAACGAGAGGTGCAGAATGAACGAGAGGTGCAGAATGAACGAGAGGCGCAGAATGAACGAGAGGTGCGTTCCACCTGGCCACCTTGCTACGACATTCATCAGTTCACATGTTGGACTCGTTTTTGGGAGGGTGCTTTTATGGCGATGTGGATACACAACAATGGCCTTTCTAAAGTATGCCTGTCACAGCTGTTTGAAAGGAGAGGACCAAGGTGCAGCGTGGTGAGCGTACATTTTAGTTTATTATAAAAAATGACGCTAACAAACACTACAAACACTACAAACACTACAAACACTACAAACACAAACCGTGACGCTAAAGGCTATGTGCCCTAAACAAAAGTAAACTTCCCACAAAGACATTTGGGAAAAGGGCTACCTAAGTATGGTTCTCAATCAGAGACAACGATAGACAGCTGTCCCTGATTGAGAACCATACCCGGCCAAAACATAGAAATACAAATAATAGAACATAGAATACCCACCCCAAATCACACCCTGACCAAACCAAATAGAGACTAAACAGGATCTCTAAGGTGAGGTCGTGACAATGTCTTATTAAATGCTTGCAAAAAAATCATATAAGGTTATATTTTTTTGGGAAAATAATATCTGATGAGCCAATCTGTACTTTCTGCATAAAAAAATTCCCACCTTTCTAAAAAAAATACGCCCTTCTCTTCGAAATGCAGTGCGTCAAATCTTGAAACAGAGCAATAGCATCTATCTATCTCCCATGCCATTTCCCATGATCTCAGTCTTTTATTTACACAATGGTTTCACTTTCAAACGTACCTCTCATTTATCAAACGACTGTACTTTACATGGACGAGTATTGTAACAAAGGCTCTGGTGTGGTCAACTTATATGATATAGCCTGTCGATATATGTGGCATTAATTCACAATGGAAATACAATGAAAAAAACAACAACAAAACGATTAAATCATTACTCTCACAATTTCATACATTTTCAACATAAATTTTCCTTATTCACAGCGCTACACTTGACAAACAGTTCCCTTATTCAACCACTTGGCACTGTACGTAAGCATGTTCATGGCTGTGCGTTAACAAAATCTGCTCATGCAAAAACGTTCATATTGATAAATCTCACACTGGTGGAAATGATCCCACAGATTTGTGCCTACAAATGATTGAGAAATGAGGCCCCAGGTGTGTATTCACTAGGAACCAAACGGAATCAAACGGAACCAAACAGAACCAAACGGAACCAAACAGAACCAAATGGAATCAAACGG
This sequence comes from Oncorhynchus masou masou, assembly GCF_036934945.1. Lineage (NCBI taxonomy): Eukaryota > Metazoa > Chordata > Actinopteri > Salmoniformes > Salmonidae > Oncorhynchus > Oncorhynchus masou. The sequence continues at coordinate 18,260 of NW_027012478.1, forward strand.
AACCAAACGGAATCAAATGGAACCAAACGGAACCAAACGGAATCAAATGGAACCAAACGGAATCAAATGGAAGAAACGGGGAAGGACTAACCTGAACTTGTACAATAGCAAACACACATATTCACTCCATTGCAAAACGGTTTGCTACAGTGTGCACTAATGAATACACCCCCAGAGGTGTAGCCAACCTGAGTGTTTGTACTCCCAGTTGTGATATGATGGCTTCTTATTATTGGTTACAATAAAAATATTAGATTGTCCCCCAGTGGTAACTTATTTTCTAGACTCATGGTTATATGTGTGTGTGTGTGTGTGTGTGTGTGTGTGTGTGTGTGTGTGTGTGTGTGTGTGTGTGTGTGTGTGTGTATGTATACATGTGTGTGTGTGTATATACATGTGTGTGTGTGTATACATGTGTGTGTGTGTGTATACATGTGTGTGTGTGTGTGTGTGTGTGTGTGTGTGTGTGTGCGTATATATATGTGTGTGTGTGTATACATGTGTGTGTGTGTGTGTGTGTGTGTGTGTGTGTGTGTGTGTGTGCGTATATGTGTGTGTGTGTGTGTGTGTGTGTGTGTGCGTATATATGTGTGTGTGTGAGTGTGTGTGCGTATATATGTGTGTGTGTGAGTGTGTGTGTGTGTGTGTGTGTGTGTGTGTGTGTGTGTGTGTGTGTGTGTGTGTGTAGGGTTAAGATTCAATCAAGCGTTAAGCTGTGATAACTGACACCCACATAGCTGGTGTTTTGGCGGTGTTGGAGGTCTAACTGAGTTAGGTGTGGCTGCTCATGTGGTCATTGTCACGAAGCCAAGCGTTACAAGTTCACAATGAGAAAGTTTAGGTTATATAGAAATGACACTCATTTTGAAAAATATTAAAGGAAAAATGTAAGATCGGGGTGTAGATTACATCTCACATTCCAGCGTTTCGAATTTGTAGAAAAGGTTTCTCTTAACCCCTAAGAGTCTCATCACTTCAGACCCTTCAGTCTCGTGAGGCCTGTGCGTGTCCTAGAGGGAAACAACTGATGTGATCATAAGAGTC
>NW_027012479.1:0-7500 GCF_036934945.1 Oncorhynchus masou masou
CAAGTAAGGTATATAATATATAAAGTGAAATAAAACAATAAAAATTAACAGTAGACATCACACATACAGAAGTTTCAAAACAATAAAGACATTACAAATGTCATGTCATATATATATATATACAGTGTTTTTACAATGTGCAAATGGTAAAGGACACAAGATAAAATAAATAAGCATAGATATGTGTTGTATTTACAATGGTGCGTGTTCTTCACTGGTTGCCCTTTTCGTGGCAACAGGTCACAAATCTTGCTGCTCTGATGGCACACTGTGGAATTTCACCCAGTAGATATGGGAGTTTTCAAAATTGGATTTGTTTTCGAATTCTTTGTGGATCTGTGTAATCTGGGGGAAATATGTCTCTCTAATATGGTCATACATTGGGCAGGAGGTTAGGAAGTGCAGCTCAGTTTCCACCTCATTTTGTGGGCAGTGAGCACATAGCCTGTCTTCTCTTGAGAGCCATGTCTGCCTACGTCGTCTTTCTCAATAGCAAGGCTATGCTCGCTGAGTCTGTACATAGTCAAAGCTTTCCTTAATTTTGGGTCAGTCACAGTGGTCAGGTATTCTGCCGCTGTGTACTCTCTGTGTAGGGCCAAATAGCATTCTAGTTTGCTCTGTTTTTTTTGTTAATTCTTTCCAGTGTGTCAAGTAAATATCTTTTTGTTTTCTCATGATTTGGTTGGGTCTAATTGTGCTGCTGTCATGGGGCTCTGTAGGGTGTGTTTGTGAACAGAGCCCCAGGACCAGCTTGCTTAGGGACTCTTCCTCCAGGTTCATCCTCTGTAGGTGATGGCTTTGGCCAGAAGGTTTGGGAATCGCTTCCTTTTAGGTGGTTATAGAATTTAACTGCTCTTTCTGGATTTTGATAATTAGTGGGTATCGGCCTAATTCTGCTCTGCATGCATTATTTGCGTTCTACGTTGTAACACTGAGGATATTTTTGCAGAATTCTGCGTGCAGAGTCTCAATTTGGTGTTTGTCCCATTTTGTGAAGTCTTGCTGGTGAGCGGACCCCAGACCTCACAACCATAAAGGGCAATGGGCTCTATGGACTGATTCAAGTATTTTTAAATAAACTCTAATTGGTATGTTGAAATTTATGTTCCTTTTGATGGCATAGAATGCCCTTCTTGCCTTGTCTCTCAGATCGTTCACAGCTTTAGGAAGTTACCTGTGGCGCTGATGTTTAGGCCAAGGTATGTATAGTTTTTGTGTGCTCTAGGGCAACAGTGTCTAGATGGAATTTGTATTTGTGGTCCTGGTGACTGGACCTTTTTGAACACCATTATTTTGGTCTTACTGAGATTTACTGTCAGGGCCCAGGTCTGACAGAATCAGTGCATAAGATCTAGGTGCTGCTGTAGGCCTCCTTGGTTGGTGACAGAAGCACCAGATCATCAGCAAACAGCAGACATTTGACTTCAGATTCTAGTAGGGTGAGGCCGGGTGCTGCAGACTTTTCTAGTGCCACTCATCTGTCCTCTCTATCTGTCCTCCTCTCTCTATCTGGCCAGATCTCCCTCTCTCTATCTGGCCAGATCTCCTCTCTCTCTAGCTGTCCTCCTTTCTATCTGGCCAGATCTCCTCTCTCTATCTGGCCTCTTCTATCTGGCCAGATCTCCTCCTCTATCTGTCCTCCTCTTCTCTATCTGGCCAGATCTCCTCTCTATCTGGCCAGATCTCCCTCTCTCATCTGGCCTCTCACTCTATCTGGCCAGATCTCCTTCACTCTATCTGGCCAGATCTCCTCTCACTCTATCTGGCCAGATCTCCTTCTCTCTATCTGGCCAGATCTCCTCTCTCTCTATCTGGCCAGATCTCCCTCTTCTATCTGGCCAGATCTCCTCTCACTCTATCTGGCCAGATCCTCCTCTATATCTGGCCAGATCTCCTCACTTCTATCTGGCCAGATCTCCTCTATCTGGCCTCTCTCTTATCTGGCCTCCTCTCTCTCTATCTGGCCAGATCTCCTCCTCATTCTATCTGGCCAGATCTCCCTCACTCTATCTGTCCTCCTCTCTCCTCTCACTCTATCTGTCCTCCTCTCTCTCTATCTGTCCTCCTCTCTCTCTATCTGGCCAGATCTCCTCTCTCTCTATCTGGCCAGATCTCCTCTCTCTCTCCATCTGGCCAGATCTCCTCTCTCTCTATCTGGCCAGATCTCCTCTCTCAGACAGACAGACAGACAGACAGACAGACAGACAGACAGACAGACATTGATAATAGTAAGGATTGCATGGGTCCTCAAATCCTCAAAAAGTTCTACAGCTGCACCATTGAGAGCATCTTGACTGGCTGCTTCACCGCTTGGTAAGGCGCTACAGAGTGTAGTACATCACTGGGGCCATCCAGGACCTCTATACCAGGCCCGTGTCAGAGGAAGGCCAAAAACATTTAAATGACTCCAGCCACCCAAGTCATAGACTGTTCTCTCTGCTACCGCATGGCAAGTGGTACCGGTGAACCCTGAACAGCTTCTACTCCCAAGCCTGGTAAACAAGACTGCTAATAGATCATCAAATGGCTACCCAGACTACCTGCATCTGTCTGTCTGTCTGTCTGTCTGTCTGTCTGTCTGTACAGTATGTATGTGTCTGTTTCTCAGTTTCTGTCTGTGTCTGTATCTCTCTCTGATTCTATGACTCTCTAGCTCTCTCTCTGTTCCCCCTCCTCCCTCCCTCCTCCTCACCCTCCTCCCTCCCTTCCTCCCTCCCTCCCCTCACCTCCCTCCCTCCCCCTCCCTCCTTCCCTCCCTCCCTCCCTCCTCCCTCCTTATCTGTCCTGAGTTAGAGGGGACAGTAAAACATTGTTATGTATGACATCACTGATAAACACACCCAGAAAGGACCCACAGGATGAACAATCGCACAATCGCACATGCATACCACGCAAGTACTGTACACACACTGGCACACACATACACACACCAGCACGCACTCGCATAAAAACACACACACTCGCATGCAAGCACACACACACACACACCTCTGGGTCAACAGGATGACCCTGCTGTGGGTGGTATGGGCTTTGGCAGGGCCCATGGACAGACACACACACACAAACACTCTGGCCTGTTTCATGTTGGCCAGTGTGGAGTCAGAGCCATCGTGGCACGGAACACAGTTGATGTCACTTCCGTCCAACTGGACACTGGCCAATAGAATCCCCCCAGGCCTGTCCAGCTGTGACCGCTGTGTGTCTAGTTCAGTCCTGCTACACACACATTGTTCAGCTAAATGAAATATAAACACACACATTGTTCAGCTAAATGAAATATAAACACACACATTGTTCAGCGAAATGAAATATAAACACACAGTCATTTGAGGGCACAATCACCTAAAACACACAAATATTGAACTACGTGATTATATACTTGCATTTGTATTTACACCCAAAAACCTGTGTGCACAGTACACACCCTTCACTAATGGCTCTCTAAATAACTGTCTCAATGGTTGTCCTGCTGTCCCCTCCCCTCTCTGTGTATCTTCCTGCAGTCAGACATCCAGGCGACACCAGGCCAGCCTCCAGCCTCCAGCCTCCAGCCTCCAGCCTCCAGCCTCCAGCCTCCAGCCTCCAGCCTCCAGCCTACTGGTTCACTCTGACCCGTATGGAAACAATAACACTAGAATGGGTAAGGTTGGGGGTGGAAGAGAGCTGTTCAGGACATGCAGAGAGGTGCTGGAGGCTGAGGGGGCAGAGGAAGGGGATGGGGGCACCGGGGGAGTGGGTGCTAACAGAGAGCGGATGGGGGCACAAAAGAGAACAGAGGGAGGATGGGGGGCACAGGGAGGGGAGGGTGCTACTCAAACAGAGGGAGGATGGGGGCACAGGGAGGGGAGGGTACTACAAAGAGAGGGAAGATGGGGGCACAGGGAGGGAGGGTGCTACTAAACAGAGTGGGGAGGATGGGGGCACAGGGAGGGGAGAGGTGCTACTAAACAGAGGGAGGATGGGGGCACAGGGAGGGAGGGTGCTACTAAACAGAGAGGGAGGATGGGGGCACAGGGAGGGAGGGTGGTACTAAAGAGAGGGAAGATGGGGGCACAGGGAGGGAGGGTGCTACTAAAGAGAGGGAAGATGGGGGGCACAGGGAGGGAGGGTGCTACTAAACAGAGGGAAGATGGGGGCACAGGGAGGGAGGGTGCTACTAAAGAGAGGGAAGATGGGGGCACAGGGAGGGAGGGTGCTACTAAACAGAGGGAAGATGGGGGCACAGGGAGGGAGGGTGCTACTAAAGAGAGGGAAGATGGGGGCACAGGGAGGGAGGGTGCTACTAAACAGAGGGAGGATGGGGCCACAGGGAGGGAGGGTGCTACTAAACAAAAGGGAGGATGGGGGCACAGGGAGGGAGGGTGCTACCAAACAGAGAGGATGATGGGGGCACAGGAGGGAGGGTGCTACTAAACAGAGAGGATGGGGCACAGGGAGGGAGGGTGCTACTAAACAGAGGGAAGATGGGGGCACAGGGAGGGAGGGTGCTACTAAAGAGAGGGAAGATGGGGCACAGGGAGGGAGGGTGCTACTAAAGAGAGGGAAGATGGGGGGCACAGGGGAGGAGGGTGCTACTAAAGAGAGGAAGATGGGGGCACAGGGAGGGAGGGTGCTACTAAAGAGAGGGAAGATGGGGGCACAGGGAGGGGGTCTACTAAACAGGGGAGGATGGGGGACAGGGAGGGAGGGTGCTACTAAAGAGAGGGGGATGGGGGCACAGGGAGGGAGGGTGACTACATTTACATTTACATTTAAGTCATTTAGCAGACGTCTACTGGAGCCTACTGGGGTCTACTCAGTGGAACAGCCACTTTACTGGGATCTAAATCATTTGGGGTCCGGGGGCTTTTATCCTACTAGGTATCCTTGAAGACTGTTTCAGGGTCTCCGGAACTGGGATCTACTGGAGTGGGGGTACTGGGGTCTACTAAACAGAGACCTACTGGGAGGGTGCTACTGAGGACCTACTGGAGGGAGGGTGCCTACAGAGGGAGGATGGGGGCACAGGGAGGGGGAGGGTCTACTGTGGTCTACTAAACAGGGGATGATGGGGCACAGGGAGCATACTGGGACCTACTGGGACCTAGGGGGGTCTACTGAGATGGGGGCACTGGGGCCTAAACAGAGGGAGGATGGGGGCACAGGGAGGGAGGTGCTACTAAAGAGAGGGAAGATGGGGGCACAGGGAAGGGTGCTACTAAACAGAGGGATGATGGGGGCACAGGGAGGTTAACAGAGGGAGGATGGGGGCACAGGGAGGGGTACTAAACAGAGGGAGGATGGGGGCACAGGGAGGGAGGGGCCTAAACAGAGGGAGGATGGGGCACAGGGACCTACCGGGGTCTACTGGACCTACTGGGGTCTACTGGGGCCTACTGGGACCTACTGGGGTCTACTGGGATCTACTGGAGCCTACTGAGTGTACTGGGATCTACTGTCTACTAGGACCTACTGGGGACTGGTACTGGGACCTACTGGGACCTACTGGGAGTCTTATGGGAGTCTACTGGGGTCTACTGGGGTCTACTGGGACCTACTGGGATCTACTAGGGCCTAAAGGGGTACTGGGACCTACTGGGTCTACTGGAGTCTACTGAGTCTACTGGAGTCTACTGGGGTCTACTGAACTGGGACACTGGGGCCTAAAGGGGCCTACTGGGGTCTACTGGGGTCTACTGGGGCCTAGTCTAGGGGGCCTACTGGGGTCTACTGGGGTCTACTGGGACCTACTGGGGTCTAAAGGGGCCTACTGGGACCTACTGGGGTCTAAAGGGAGACTACTGGGACCACTGGGGTCTAAAGGGGCTGGGACCCAGTGGGACCTACTGGGGTCTAAAGGGGCCTACTGGGGTCTAAAGGGGTCTACTGGGGACCTACTGGGGGTCTACCACTGGGGGCTACTGGGACTACTGGGACTACTGGGACTAAGGTCTACTGGGGTCAGTTTAAAGGGGCCTACTGGGACCTACTGGGGTCTAAAGGGGTCTACTGGGACCTATTGGGGTCTACTAAGGTCTACTGGGGCCTAAGGCTTAGGCCTACTGGGGCCTACTGGGGTTTAAAGGGGCCTACTGGGACCTACTGGGGTCTACTGGGAGAGAGAGAGAGGTTGAAATACAGATCTTCATATACTGTAGCTAGTGTACCTCTCACACTGCTTAGAAAAAAATAGACACAAAATAGACAATGAAATGAGTGTAACAGTAACCGCCCCTATCTCAGCATGACAAACCCTGCTCCATTCATTCCACATTCCAAATAAGCAATTTAGTGAGCTGTGACGAAAAACGAAAATACCCAAACCAATCTTAAATCTGAGTCCACAAAGGGATTTCCAGCACCTTTGTTGTTGTTTTTGTTCTGTTGATGAATCGGAGGAGAGAGCATCCATTTCCTGCTGTTCCACCCCATTCTTGAAGGATGTCCAAATGGACAATGACCGCGTTCGTTGTTCGTTACCTTTCTGTTGTCGTAACACGCAAACAGACGGGCACTTCACCAACTCACGGATTTCAGCGTAACATTTTTGGGGCGTTTCTCTGGTAATGGTAACAAGTTTCACAATACATATTTACTAATTGTCAAATAATTTGACGAGTAGACAAAAAACAAACTATGATTCATGTAATTATCATGGTAGAAGATTGGTACAGCCTGACAACGGAATCTGATTTATATCTGTAAGAAAACACAGCCGTTGTCTGTCATCACATTTCCATCTGTTTGACTTGGCTCCATCTCTCCATCTATTCATAACAAACACAGTCAGCAGGACTCTGGCAACAGTCTTTGATTGATAGTTTTATGTAGGGCACCAAACTGGAAACACAGGTACAGCGTGTCAAGTGGTTTTGGGTGGGATTAATGGGTAAGGAGAAAGAGGAAGTGGCCCCACAATCAAGGTCAGTTCTTATATTTGCCCTCTAATGGTTAAGGTTAGGTTTGGGAAGCGTAAGCTTACTAAAACTGATCCTAGGGACTGGGCCCTGAGGCAAATTCAACTCAGAGTTGTAGGTTTGGTTTGAGGTTGGGCATGGTGTGTATAGAGTGGGTGTGTGTAGAGTGAGCCTGAGAGGTGGGGCTGCTGGGTCTGGATCATGAACAGAGGATGAGGAGGGGAGAGGAGGAGAGAGGAGAGAAGGGGCAAAGATGAGGAGGATGGGGAGAGTGATGGGATGAAGTGAGGACTGGAGGAGAGGAGGGGGAGGAGTCAGGGGAGGAGGGTCCTGTGGGCAGGAGGATGGAGGGGGAGGAAGGGAGGGGAGGAGTAGAGGAGGGAGGAGTAGAGGAGGAGGAGAGGAGGGAGGGTAGGAGGAGGAGTGTTGGGGAGGGAGGAGTAGGAGGAGGAGTAGAGGAGGGGGAGGGAGTAGAGGAGGGAGGAGGAGAGGAGGGGAGGAGGTAGAGGAGGGAGGAGGAGTGAGGAGGGAGAGTCAGACCCAGGAGAAGCCGTGCCTGCAGGCCTGTGGGCAGTGATGGAGGAAAGGAGGGGGGGACAGGAGG
>NW_027012479.1:12500-19295 GCF_036934945.1 Oncorhynchus masou masou
TGCCGATCTTTGGTCGTCCCACTACGACTCATTACCTTTCCATCCACTAGATTTTATGATTAAATTCACATGATTAAATAAAGATGACATGGTGTTTGGTCGTCCCACTGATCAGGAAATAAGAGATGACATTTGGTCGTCCCACAATCAGATTAAATAATGAAAATGGTCGTCCCACTACGACTCAGATTAAATTTTAGTGTCTCCCACTAAAATGAATTATGTGAGAAATGATGACATGGTGTTTGGTGGAAGATCCTCCTTTAGGTGTTGTAAATGAGAACTTGTTCTCAACTAGCCTACCTGGTTAAATAAAGGTGATAAAATAAAATAAAGATGAAATGTGAAGACATGGTGTTTGGTTGTCCCACTACGACTCAGATTAAATAAGTGAAGACATGGTGTTTGGTCGTCCCACTACGACTCAGATTAAATAAGTGATGACATGGTGTTTGGTCGTCCCACTACGACTCCGATTAAATAAGTGAAGACATGGTGTTTGGTCATCCCACTACGACTCAGATTAAATAAGTGAAGACATGGTGTTTGGTCGTCCCACTACGACTCAGATTAAATAAGTGAAGACATGGTGTTTGGTCGTCCCACTATGACTCAGATTAAATAAGTGAAGACATGGTGTTTGGTCGTCCCACTATGACTCAGATTAAATAAGTGATGACATGGTGTTTGGTCGTCCCACTACGACTCAGATTAAATAAGTGAAGACATGGTGTTTGGTCGTCCCACTACGACTCAGATTAAATAAGTGAGGACATGGTGTTTGGTCGTCCCACTACGACTCAGATTAAATAAGTGATGACATGGTGTTTGGTCGTCCCACTACGACTCAGATTAAATAAGTGATGACATGGTGTTTGGTCGTCCCACTATGACTCAGATTAAATAAGTGAAGACATGGTGTTTGGTCGTCCCACTACGACTCAGATGAAATAAGTGAAGACATGGTGTTTGGTCGTCCCACTACGACTCAGATTAAATAAATGAAGACATGGTGTTTGGTCGTCCCACTACGACTCAGATTAAATAAGTGAAGACATGGTGTTTGGTCATCCCACTACGACTCAGATTAAATAAGTGAAGACATGGTGTTTGGTCGTCCCACTACGACTCAGATTAAATAAGTGAAGACATGGTGATTAAATAAGTGATGACATGGTGTTTGGTCCCACTACGACTCAGGAAACCATACAGTTTATTAGGCTACAGATGAAATAAGTGATGATGAACTTCACAAGAGGTCAAAGTGCAGTGATGGACATGATGCTCCTTTCCAATAAATATTGAGGCTCATTCTGGTGACATGATGATTGATACTTGACATTTGAAAAATAGAAATGTGCATATTTTCTTTATGCGGATTGAAATCTCGCTGTTGTTAAAATAGGCCTAAAAACTATTATAAAACATTTATACTTTCACAGGTGTTTGAATAGTGTGTGACTGTGTTCACAGACATGCCTGTATAGGCACACACACATACAATGTCCTGGAAATGTCCTTTAAGTAAGTTACCTCATGCAGCAGTGCAGTGCTGCCAGAGACTGCCTTCACAGAGACTCCCTTCACAGAGACTGCCTTCACAGAGACTTCCTTCACAGAGACTGCCTTCACAGAGACTGCCTTCACAGAGACTGCCTTCACAAAGCCTGCCTTCACAAAGACCACCTTCACAGAGACTGCCTTCACAGAGACCGCCTTCACAGAGACTCCCTTCACAAAGACCACCTTCACAGAGACTGCCTTCACAGAGACTGCCTTCACAGAGACTGCCTTCACAGAGACTACTTTCACAGAGACTCCCTTCACAGAGACTGCCTTCACAAAGACCACCTTCACAGAGACTGCCTTCAAAGAGACTGCCTTCACAGAGACTTCTTTCACAGAGACTCCCTTCACAGAGACTGCCTTCACAAAGACCGCCTTCACAGAGACTGCCTTGACAGAGACTTCCTTCACAGAGACTGCCTTCACAGAGACTCCCTTCACAGAGACTTCCTTCACAGAGACTGCCTTCACAAAGACCACCTTCACAGAGACTGCCTTCACAGAGACTGCCTTCACAGACTGTGCAAAGCTCCTCTGTCTCTTACCATAACTAGAGCAGGGGGAATGAGCACATCACCTGGTCAGTTAAACACGTCAATCAGCTGGCTGTAATATATAACTCTGTCTATCCTGACCGCTAGACCGCTGGACGGGACCAGGCTTGCCCTATGTCTGTGTGTGGCTCAGTTAAACATGTCCATCGGCTGGCTGTTCCAGTATATAAAGCTACAGTATATCCATCCTGACCGCTAGACCGCTGGGAGGGACCAGGTTTGCCCTACCACAGGCTGAGGGAGCAGAGGGGATTGACTTTTATCTCAGAACCAGTTATGACCGGGACTGGGACTTCGAAGAAAGGGGGCAATGTGAGGGAGGATACCCCTGAATGTAGTAATACTACTAGCTACTCTGTGTCTATGTTCAAAATGGCACCCTATTCCCTATTTTTAAGCCTGGCACCCTATTCCCTATATAGAGCCTGGCATCCTGGTCCCTATATAGAGCCTGGCAACCTATTCCCAATATTGGCACCCTAATATAGAGCCTGGCATTCCCTATATAGAGCCTGGCACCCTATTCCCTATATAGAGCCTGGCATATTCTCTATATTCCCTAGTCCTATAGAGCCTGGCACTCCCCTATTCCCTATATAGAGCCTGGCATTCCCATAGCCTGGCACAAACCTATTCTATATAGAGCCTGGCACCCTATTCCCTATATAGAGCCTGGCACCATATTCCTATATAGAGCCTGGCATCCTAGTCCCCTATATAGAGCCTGGAAACCTATTCCCTATATAGAGCCTGGCATCCTAGTCCCTATATAGAGCCTGGAAACCTATTCCCTATATAGAGCCTGGCACCCTATCCCCTATATAGAGCCTGACACCCTATTCCCTATATAAAGCATGTCACCCTATTCCTTATATAGAGCCTGGCACCCTTTTCCCTACATAGAGCCTGACACCCTATTCACTATATAAACCTGGCACCCTATTCCCTATATCGAGCCTGGTACCCTATTCCCTATATAAAGCATGTCACCCTATTCCTTATATAGAGCCTGGCACCCTTTTCCCTATATAGAGCCTTGACACCCTATTCCCTATATAGAGCCTGGCACCCTATTCCTTATATAGAGCCTGGCACCCTATTCCCTATATAGAGCCTGGCACCCTATTCCCTATATAGAGCCTGGCACCCTATTCCCTATATAGAGCCTGGCACCCTATTCCCTATATAGAGCCTGGCACCCTATTCCCTATATAGAGCCTTGACACCTATTCACTATATAGAGCCTGACACCCTATTCCCTATATAAAGCCTGGCACCCTATTCCCTATATAGAGCCTGGCACCCTATTCCCTATATAGAGCCCTGACACCCTATTCCCTATATAAAGCATGGCACCCTATTCCCTATATAGAGCCTGGCACCCTTTTCCCTATATAGAGCCTGGCACCCTATTCCCTATATAGAGCCTGGCACCCTATTCCCTATATAGAGCCTGGCACCCTATTCACTATATAGAGCCTGACACCCTATTCCCTATATAAAGCCTGTCACCCTATTCCCTATATATAAACCTGGCACCCTATTCCCTATATAGAGCCTGGCACTATTCCTGCCTCCATATATAGGCCTGGCACCCTATTCCCTATATAGAGCCTGGCACCCTATTCCTATATGGAGCCTGGCACCCTATTCACTATATAGAGCCTTGACACCCTATTCCCTATATAAAGCATTTCTATATAAACCTGGCACCCTATTCCCTAAATAAACCTGGCACCCTATTCCCTATATAGAGCCTGGCACCCTATTCCTATATAGGCCTGGCACCCTATTCCCTATATAGAGCCTGGCACTCTGTTCCATATTTAGGCCTGGCACCCTATTCCCTATATAGAGCCTGGCACTCTATTCCATATATAGGCCTGGCACCCTATTCCCTATATAAAGCCTGGCACCCTATTCCATATATAGAGCCTGGCACCCTATATTCCATATATTCCTATATAGAGCCTGGCACTATTCCATATATAGAGCCTGGCACCCTATTTAGGCCTGGCACCCTATTCCCTATGTAAAGCCTGGCACCCTTTTCCCTGTATAGAGCCCTATGGACCCTGGTCTAAAGTAGTGCACTATTTAGAGAACAGGGTATCAGTTGGGACAAACACCGTAGACAGATACGTCTCCATTCCAGGACCAACAATATGAATCAATATACCTGTCTCTAATTCCCCACTTAGTCCCTGAGAACCACAATAAAAAATGATTGATTACCAACTTGGTTGTCACTGTGTTACCCTGGTAGGGTTAGATTGGAGTCAGAGGACGCCAAGAGGCAACACATCCACTAGAGGACAAGAGGCAACACATCCACTAGAGAACAAGAGGAAACACATCCACTAGAGGACAAGAGGAAACACATCCACTAGAGGACAAGAGGAAACACATCCAATAGAGGACAAGAGGAAACACATCCAATAGAGGACAAGAGGAAACATCCAATAGAGGACAAGAGGAAACACATCCACTAGAGGACAAGAGGAAACACATCCACTAGAGGACAAGAAGAAACACATCCAATAGAGGACAAGAGGAAACACATCCAATAGAGGACAAGAGGAAAAACATCAATAGAGGACAAGAGGAAACACATCCACTAGAGGAGGACAAGAGCAAACACATCCAATAGAGGATGTCAAGAGGAAACACATCCAAAGAGGACAAGAGGAAACACATCCACTAGAGGACAAGAGGAAACACATCCAATAGAGAACAAGAGGAAACACATCCAATAGAGGACAAGAGCAAACACATCCAATAGAGAACAAGAGGAAACACATCCCATAGAGAAGGTCAAGAGGAAACACATCCACTAGAGAAGGTCAAGAGGAAACACATCCAATAGAGGACAAGAGGAAACACATCCACCAGAGAAGGTCAAGAGGAAACACATCCACTAGAGAAGGTCAAGAGGAAACACATCCACTAGAGAAGGTCAAGAGGAACACATCCACTAGAGAAGGTCAAGAGGAAACACATCCACTAGAGGACAAGAGGAAACACATCCAATAGAGGACAAGAGGAAACACATCCACTAGAGGACAAGAGGAAACACATCCACTAGAGGACAAGAGGAAACACATCCATTAGAGGACAAGAGGAAACACATCCAAAGAGGACAAGAGGAAACACATCCAATAGAGGACAAGAGGAAACACATCCAATAGAGGACAAGAGGCAACACATCCACTAGAGGACAAGAGGCAACACATCCAATAGAGGACGCCAAGAGGAAACACATCCAATAGAGGACGTCAAGAGGAAACACATCCAACAGAGGATGTCAAGAGGAAACACATCCAATAGAGGACGTCAAGAGGAAACACATCCAATAGGAATTATGTCAAGTTAAGTCAAAGTTTGTGAAAACATGTCAAACAGGGTGAAAAGGGGAAGGGGGAGAGAGAGAGCTGCCAGCCCTCTGCTTTGAGTTCATGCCAAACACACCCACGCAAACACACACCCACGCAAACACACACACGTCATTGAAGCCATGCCAAACCCCCAAACCTCTGTTCTGGAACCCTTCCCAGAGCGTCTTCAAAACCCCAAATTCTTTAAAATCTTCCACTATTCCACATGTACAGATACGGCTTTACGTTGACTGCGTTTAAACATCGCTGCCAAGACACAGCTCAGTGATTATGTGCTCGTCTAGTGTTCAACCAAACTCCTATGTTCAGTGTTTTTCAGAGAATGTACTAAGCTTTCTAGGGACTGCCATTGGCACCGATCCAAAGACAGTTATAGCAGAAGTTATGCTGCTTTAAAGAACCATTCAGCAGTTGAAACAAAAACAAGATGTCTCCCTGCCCCTGAGAGGATAAAAAGCTGAGGGATGGGACTGGAGAGATGTCTCCCTGCCCCTGAGCAGGTAAAAAGCTAAGGGATGGGACTGGAGAGATGTCTCCCTGCCCCTGAGAGGGTAAAAAGCTGAGGGATGGGAGTGGAGAGATGTCTCCCTGCCCCTGAGAGGGTAAAAAGCTGAGGGATGGGACTGGAGAGATGTCTCCCTGCCCCTGAGCAGGTAAAAAGCTGAGGGATGGGACTGGAGAGATGTCTCCCTGCCCCTGAGCAGGTAAAAAGCTAAGGGATGGGACTGGAGAGATGTCTCCCTGCCCCTGAGAGGGTAAAAAGCTGAGGGATGGGAGTGGAGAGATGTCTCCCTGCCCCTGAGAGGGTAAAAAGCTGAGGGATGGGACTGGAGAGATGTCTCCCTGCCCCTGAGCAGGTAAAAAGCTGAGGGATGGGACTGGAGAGATGTCTCCCTGCCCCTGAGCAGGTAAAAAGCTGAGGGATGGGAGTGGAGAGATGGCTCCCTGCCCCTGAGAGGGTAAAAAGCTGAGGGATGGGACTGGAGAGATGTCTCCCTGCCCCTGAGAGGGTAAAAAGCTGAGGGATGGGACTGGAGAGATGTCTCCCTGCCCCTGAGCAGGTAAAAAGCTGAGGGATGGGACTGGAGAGATGTATCCCTGCCCCTGAGCAGGTAAAAAGCTGAGGGATGGGACTGGAGAAATTACCACTCTGTATAGTCGACCTCAGGTCCCTTTAAGGAGCTATACAGACTGACTACAGGACAGCAGTGACCTCAGGTCCCTTTAAGGAGCTATACAGACTGTTAGTACAGGACAGCAGAGCAATACGTAACTGAACG
>NW_027012480.1:0-19294 GCF_036934945.1 Oncorhynchus masou masou
GTGGCGGCGGCGTTGGCGGCAGTTTTAGAGAGACAGCGCAGGGCGGTGAAGAGGCAGGGAAGACTGAAACAGGTGTGGAAGCGCGCAGGTGCATGGAAGGTGCATGCGGAGGGAACAACGGCGGCGTGGCGCGACGAGCGGCAGCAACAATCACCGCCGTCGCCTTCGCAGGCGCTGGCAGCGTTTTTCGCCACAGGCGCCACTAACAGCTGCGGCCACGCTCTTCGCCGTCAAAGGTTGGTCACACAATGCCGCGTCGGCGGATGGTCGGTAATGGGCGGGGGCGTGGGGCAGGGCAGGTGCAGCAGGCGGTGCGGCAGGGCGGCGGTGCAGGGGCAGCGCAGCGGGCGCTGCAGGGGGCGCGTGCGGCGGCGCACGGCGTGCTGGGCCATGCGGGCAAGGGTGGTGGGCGGGAAGGTGTAAGGGCAGCGGGAGATGGCAGGGGCGGGTGGCGTGGAAGGGTGGGCATGGGGGGTGGCGGGGGCAGCGGCATGTAGGTGGATGGCTGTTATGACGGAGCCAGCCAGATCAGAGCCGAAAACTGAGAGCGTACAGTACGGTCAGCCGTGGGCCAGGTCAGCTAGGCCAGGCTTCCAACCAGAGCCAGCCAGGGTTGGACAGAGCTCAGTTGTAGTACAGAGCCAATAGGCCAGGAGCCAGCTAGGCCAGAGCCAGCCAGGGAACAGAGCCAGTCAGGCCAGGAGCCAGCCAGGCCAGGAGCCGAAGCCAGGCCAGCCGGAGCCAGCCAGGACTAGAGCCAGCGAGGCCAGGTCAGCCATGCTGGGCCTGGCTAAGGCCGGAGCCAGCTGGGCACAGGTTTCGGCCAGGCCAGAGCCGCGCTTAAGCACAGAGCTATTAGGCCAGGCTGATTGAGCCAGGATTAGAGTTGAAGTTAGGTTAGGTTAGAGTTGAAGTTAGTTAGAGTTGAGAGTTGAGAGTTGAAGTAAGGGTTAGAGTTGAAGTAAGGGTTAGAGTTGAAATTAGGTTAGAGGATAGAGTTGAAGTTAGGTTAGGGATTAGAGTTGAAGTTAGGTTAGAGTTGAAGTTAGTGTTAGGGTTGAAGTTAGGGATTAGAGTTGAAGTTAGGATTAGAGTTGAAATTAGGGTTAGGTTAGGGTTGAAGTTAGGGTTAGAGTTGAAGTTAGGGTTAGAGCTGAAGTTAGGCTTGAAGTTAGAGTTGATGTTAGAGTTAGATTAGAAATTAGAGTTGAAGTTAGGGTTAGAGTTGGGAAGTTAGAGTTGAAGTTAGAATGAAGTTAGGTTAGATTAGAAATTAGAGTTGAAGTTAGGGTTAGAGTTGAAATTAGAGTTGAAGTTAGGTTAGAGTTGAAGTTAGGTTAGGGTTAAATTAGAGTTGAAGTTAGGCTTAGAGTTGAAGTTAGGGTTAGAGTTGAAGTAAGGGTTAGAGTTGAAGTTAGTTAGAGTTGAAGTTAGGGTTAGAGCTGGAAGTTAGGTTAGGTTAGAGTTGAAGTTAGGATTAGAGTTGAAGTTAGGGTTAGAGTTGAAATTAGAGTTGAAGTTAGGTTAGAGATGAAGTTAGGTTAGAGTTGAAGTTAGGGTTAGAGTTGAAGTTAGAGTTGATGTAAGTCGCTTCTGATAAGAGCGCCTGCTAAATGACTTAAATGTAAATGTAAGTTAGGTTAGAGTTGAAATTAGAGTTGAAGTTAGTTAGAGTTGAAATTAGGGTTAGAGTTGAAATTAGAGTTGAAGTTAGGGTTAGAGTTGAAGTTAGAGTTGAAGTCAGTTAGAGTTGAAGTTAGGTTAGAGTTGAAGTTAGGATTAGAGTTGAAGTTAGGTTAGGGTTGGAAGTTAGGGTTAGGGTTGAAGTTAGGTTAGGTTGAAGTTAGGTTAGGTTGAAGTTAGGTTAGGGTTGAAGTTAAGATTAGGTTGAAGTTAGGATTAGAGTTGAAATTAGGTTAGGGATAGATTTGAAGTTAGGTTAGAGTTGAAGTCAGGTTAGAGTTGAAGTTAGGGTTAGAGTTGAAATTAGAGTTGAAGTTAGGATTAGAGTTAAAATTTGGGTTAGGGATAGAGTTGAAGTCAGGGTTAGAGTTGAAGTTAGGTTAGAGTTGAAGTTAGGATTAGAGTTGAAGTTAGGTTAGGGTTGAAGTTAGGTTAGGTTGAAGTTAGGATTAGAGTTGAAATTAGGTTAGGGATAGAGTTGAAGTTAGGTTAGAGTTGAAGTTAGAGTTGAAGTCAGGGTTAGAGTTGAAGTTAGGTTAGAGTTGAAGTTAGATTAGAGTTGAAGTTAGGGTTAGGGTTGAAGTTAAGATTAGAGTTGAAGTTAGGATTAGAGTTGAAATTAGGTTAGGGATAGAGTTGAAGTCAGGGTTAGAGTTGAAGTTAGGGTTAGAGTTGAAATTAGATTTGAAGTTAGGGTTAGAGTTGAAGTTAGGTTAGAGTTGAAGTTAGGTTAGGTTAGAGTTGAAGTAGGATTAGAGTTGAAGTTAGGGTTAGAGTTGAAGTTAGATTAGAGTTGAAGTTAGGTTAGAGTTGAAGTTAGGGTTAGAGTTGAAGTTAGGTTAGAGTTGAAGTAAGGGTTAGAGTTGAAATTAGGTTAGGTTAGAGTTGAAGTTAGGATTAGAGTTGAAGTTAGGGTTAGAGTTGAAGTAAGGGTTAGAGTTGAAGTTAGGTTAGAGTTGAAGTAAGGGTTAGAGTTGAAGTAAGGGTTAGAGTTGAAGTAAGGGTTAGAGTTGAAGTAAGGGTTAGAGTTGAAGTAAGGGTTAGGTTAGAGTTGAAGTTAGATTAGAGTTGAAGTTGGGGTTAGAGTTGAAATTAGAATGAAGTTAGGTTAGAGTTGAAGTTAGGTTAGAGTTGAAGTTAGGGTTAGGGTTAGAGTTGAAGTTAGGGTTAGAGTTGAAGTAAGGGTTAGAGTTGAAGTAAGGGTTAGAGTTGAAGTTAGGGTTAGAGTTGAAGTTAGGGTTAGAGTTGAAGTTAGGGTTAGGTTAGAGTTGAAGTTAGATTAGAGTTGAAGTTAGGTTAGAGTTGAAATTAGAGTTGAAGTTAGGGTTAGAGTTGAAGTTAGGTTAGAGTTGAAGTTAGGTTAGAGTTGAAGTTAGAGTTGAAGTAGGAATGAAGTTAGGGTTAGAGTTGAAATTAGAGTTGAAGTTAGGGTTAGAGTTGAAGTAAGGTTAGAGTTGAAGTAAGGGTTAGAGTTGAAGTAGGTTAGAGTTGAAGTTAGGGTTAGAGTTGAAGTTAGGGTTAGGGTTAGAGTTGAAGTTAGGATTAGAGTTGAAGTTAGGGTTAGAGTTGAAATTAGAGTTGAAGTTAGGTTAGAGTTGAAGTTAGGGTTAGAGTTGAAGTAAGGAGAGTTGAAGTTAGAGTTGAAGTTAGAATGAAGTTAGGTTAGAGTTGAAATTAGAGTTGAAGTTAGGGTTAGAGTTGAAGTTAGAGTTGAAGTTAGGTTAGAGTTGAAGTTAGGTTAGAGTTGAAGTTAGGTTAGAGTTGAAGTTAGAGTTGAAGTCAGGGTTAGAGTTGAAGTTAGGTTAGAGTTGAAGTTAGATTAGAGTTGAAATTAGGATTAGAGTTGAAGTTAGGATTAGAGTTGAAGTTAGGGTTAGAGTTGAAGTTAGGATTAGAGTTGAAGTTAGGATTAGAGTTGAAATTAGGGTTAGAGTTGAAATTAGGTTAGAGTTGAAGAAGGTTAGAGTTGAAGAAGAAGGCTAGGGTTAGCTGAAGTTAAGGTTAGAGTTGAAGTTAGGATTAGAGTTGAAGTTAGGATTAGAGTTGAAATTAGGGTTAGGGATAGATTTGAAGTTAGGTTAGAGTTGAAGTCAGGGTTAGAGTTGAAGTTAGGTTAGAGTTGAAGTCAGGGTTAGAGTTGAAGTTAGGGTTAGAGTTGAAGTTAGGTTAGAGTTGAAGTTAGGATTAGAGTTGAAGTTAGGATTAGAGTTGAAGTTAGGATTAGAGTTGAAGTTAGGTTGAAGTTAGGGTTAGGTTGAAGTTAGGATTAGAGTTGAAATTAGGTTAGGGATAGAGTTGAAGTTAGAGTTGAAGTCAGGGTTAGAGTTGAAGTTAGGGTTAGAGTTAAGATTAGAGTTGAAGTTAGATTAGAGTTGAAATTAGGGTTAGGGATAGAGTTGAAGTCAGGGTTAGAGTTGAAGAAGGTTAGAGCTGAAATTAGAGCTGAAGTTAGGGTTAGAGTTGAAGTTAGGTTAGGTTAGAGTTGAAGTTAGGATTAGAGTTGAAGTTAGGGTTAGAGTTGAAGTAAGGGTTAGAGTTGAAGTTAGGTTAGAGTTGAAGTTAGAAGAGTTGAAGTAAGGGTTAGAGTTGAAGTAAGGGTTAGAGTTGAAGTTAGGGTTAGAGTTGAAGTTAGGATTAGAGTTGAAGTTAGGGTTAGAGTTGAAGTTAGGTTAGAGTTGAAGTAAGGGTTAGAGTTGAAGTAAGGGTTAGAGTTGAAGTAAGGGTTAGAGTTGAAGTAAGGGTTAGAGTTGAAGTAAGGGTTAGAGTTGAAGTTAGGATTAGAGTTGAAGTTAGGGTTAGAGTTGAAGTTAGGGTTAGAGTTGAAATTAGGAATGAAGTTAGGTTAGAGTTGAAATTAGAGTTGAAGTTAGGATTAGAGTTGAAGTTAGGGTTAGAGTTGAAGTTAGGTTAGAGTTGAAGTTAGGGTTAGGTTAGAGTTGAAGTTAGGATTAGAGTTGAAGTTAGGTTAGAGTTGAAGTAAGGGTTAGAGTTGAAGTAAGGGTTAGAGTTGAAGTTAGGTTAGAGTTGAAGTTAGGGTTAGGTTAGAGTTGAAGTTAGGATTAGAGTTGAAGTTAGGGTTAGAGTTGAAATTAGAGTTGAAGTTAGGGTTAGAGTTGAAGTTAGGGTTAGAGTTGAAATTAGGTTAGAGTTGAAGTTAGGGTTAGAGTTGAAGTTAGAGTTGAAGTCAGGTTAGAGTTGAAGTTAGGTTTAGAGTTGAAGTTAGGTTAGAGTTGAAGTTAGGATTAGAGTTGAAGTTAGGTTAGGTTGAAGTTAGGTTAGGTTGAAGTTAAGATTAGAGTTGAAGTTAGGATTAGAGTTGAAATTAGGGTTAGGGATAGAGTTGAAGTTAGGTTAGAGTTGAAGTTAGGGTTAGAGTTGAAGTTAGTGTTAGAGTTAAGATTAGAGTTGAAGTTAGATTAGAGTTGAAATTAGGTTAGGGATAGAGTTGAAGTCAGGGTTAGAGTTGAAGTTAGGTTAGAGTTGAAATTAGAGTTGAAGTTAGGGTTAGATTTGAAGTTAGGGTTAGAGTTGAAATAGTTAGGTTGAAGTTAGGATTAGAGTTGAAATTAGGGTTAGGATAGAGTTGAAGTTAGGGTTAGAGTTGAAGTCAGGGTAGAGTTGAAGTTAGGGTTAGAGTTGAAGTTAGATTAGAGTTGAAGTTAGGATTAGAGTTGAAGTTAGGATTAGAGTTGAAGTTAGGTTAGGTTGGAAGTTAAGATTAGAGTTGAAGTTAGGATTAGAGTTGAAATTAGGGTTAGGATAGATTGAAGTCAGGGTTAGAGCGAAATAGGGTTAGAGTTGAAGTTAGGTTAGAGTTGAAGAAGGTTAGAGTTGGTTAGGGTTAGGTTAGAGTTGAAGTTAGGATTAGAGTTGAAATTAGGTTAGGGATAGAGTTGAAGTCAGGGTTAGAGTTGAAGTTAGGTTAGAGTTGAAGTTAGGTTAGAGTTGAAGTCAGGGTTAGAGTTGGTTAGGTTAGAGTTGAAGTTAGGGTTAGAGTTGAAGTTAGTTAGAGTTGAAGTTAGGATTAGAGTTGAAGTTAGGTTAGAGTTGAAGTAAGGGTTAGAGTTGAAGTTAGGTTAGAGTTGAAGTTAGGTTAGAGTTGAAGTAGGTTAGGTTAGAGTTGAAGTAAGGGTTAGAGTTGAAGTTAGGTTAGGTTAGAGTTGAAGTTAGATTAGAGTTGAAGAAGTTAGGTTAGAGTTGAAGTTAGGTTAGAGTTGAAGTTAGGTTAGAGTTGAAGTAAGGGTTAGAGTTGAAGTAAGGGTTAGAGTTGAAGTTAGGTTAGAGTTGAAGTAAGGGTTAGAGTTGAAGTAAGGGTTAGAGTTAGAGTTGAAGTTAGGGATTGGAGTTGAAGTTAGTTAGAGTTGAAATTAGGAATGAAGTTAGGTTAGAGTTGAAATTAGAGTTGAAGTTAGTGTTAGAGTTGAAGTTAGGTTAGAGTTGAAGTTAGGGGTTAGAGTTGAAGTTAGAGTTGAAGTTAGAATGAAGTTAGGTTAGAGTTGAAATTAGAGCTGAAGTTAGGGTTAGAGTTGAAGTTAGAGTTGAAGTTAGGTTAGAGTTGAAGAAGGGTTAGAGTTGAAATTAGGGTTAGAGTTGAAGTTAGAGTTGAAGTTAGTTAGAGCTGAAGTTAGAGTTGAAGTTAGGTTAGAGTTGAAGTTAGAGTTGAAGTTAGTGTTAGAGTTGAAGTTAGGTTAGAGTTGAAGTTAGGTTAGAGTTGAAGTTAGAGTTGAAGTTAGAATGAAGTTAGGTTAGAGTTGAAATTAGAGTTGAAGTTAGGGTTAGAGTTGAAGTTAGGTTAGAGTTGAAATTAGGGTTAGAGTTGAAGTTAGAGTTGAAGTTAGGGTTAGAGTTGAAGTTAGAGTTGAAGTCAGGGTTAGAGTTGAAGTCAGGGTTAGAGTTGAAGTTAGGGTTAGAGTTGAAGTTAGATTAGAGTTGAAGTTAGGGTTAGGGTTAGAGTTGAAGTTAGGGTTAGAGTTGAAGTAAGGGTTAGAGTTGAACTTAGGGTTAGGTTAGAGTTGAAGTTAGGATTAGAGTTGAAGTTAGGTTAGAGTTGAAGTAAGGGTTAGAGTTGAAGTTAGGTTAGAGTTGAAGTAAGGGTTAGAGTTGAAGTAGGGGTTAGAGTTGAAGTTAGGTTAGAGTTGAAGTAAGGGTTAGAGTTGAAGTTAGGGTTAGGTTAGAGTTGGGTTAGGATTAGAGTTGAAGTTAGGTTAGAGTTGAAATTAGGAATGAAGTTAGGGTTAGAGTTGAAATTAGAGTTGAAGTTAGGATTAGAGTTGAAGTTAGGTTAGAGTTGAAGTTAGGGTTAGAGTTGAAGTTAGGGTTAGAGTTGAAGTTAGGGTTAGGGTTAGAGTTGAAGTTAGGTTAGGGTTAGAGTTGAAGTTAGGTTAGGGTTAGAGTTGAAGTTAGGTTAGGTTAGAGTTGAAGTTAGGGTTAGAGTTGAAGTAAGGGTTAGAGTTGAAGTTAGGGTTAGAGTTGAAGTTAGGGTTAGAGTTGAAGTTAGGGTTAGGTTAGAGTTGAAGTTAGGATTAGAGTTGAAGTTAGGGTTAGAGTTGAAATTAGAGTTGAAGTTAGGGTTAGAGTTGAAGTTAGGGTTAGAGTTGAAGTTAGGGTTAGAGTTGAAGTTAGAGTTGAAGTTAGAGTGAAGTTAGAGTTAGAGTTGAAATTAGAGTTGAAGTTAGGTTAGAGTTGAAGTTAGGGTTAGAGTTGAAATTAGGGTTAGAGTTGAAGTTAGGGTTAGAGTTGAAGTCAGGGTTAGAGTTGAAGTCAGGTTTAGAGTTGAAGTTAGGTTTAGAGTTGAAGTTAGGGTTAGAGTTGAAGTTAGGGTTAGGGTTGAAGTTAGGGTTAGGTTGAAGTTAGGTTAGGTTGAAGTTAGGAAGGTTGAAGTTAAGATTAGAGTTGAAGTTAGGATTAGAGTTGAAATTAGGGTTAGGGATAGAGTTGAAGTTAGGGTTAGAGTTGAAGTTAGAGTTGAAGTCAGGGTTAGAGTTGAAGTTAGGGGTTAGAGTTAAGATTAGAGTTGAAGTTAGGATTAGAGTTGAAATTAGGGTTAGGGATAGAGTTGAAGTCAGGTTAGAGTTGAAGTTAGGTTAGAGTTGAATTTAGAGTTGAAGTTAGGGTTAGAGTTGAAGTTAGGGTTAGAGTTGAAGTTAGGGTTAGAGTTGAAGTTAGGGTTAGGTTAGAGTTGAAGTTAGATTAGAGTTGAAGTTAGGGGTTAGAGTTGAAGTAAGGGTTAGAGTTGAAGTTAGGTTAGAGTTGAAGTTAGGTTAGAGTTGAAGTTAGGTTAGAGTTGAAGTAAGGAGTTGAAGTTAGGGGTTAGAGTTGAAGTTAGTTAGAGTTGAAGTTAGGGTTAGGTTAGAGTTGAAGTTAGATTAGAGTTGAGAGTTAGAGTTGAAGTAAGGGTTAGAGTTGAAGTTAGGATTAGAGAAATTAGGTTAGGTTAGGGTGAAGTTAGGTTAGAGTTGAAGTTAGGGTTAGGGTTAGAGTTGAAGTTAGGCTTGAAGTTAGAGTTGATGTTATGGTTAGATTAGAAATTAGAGTTGAAGTTAGGGTTAGAGTTGAAGTTAGAGGTGAAGTTAGAATGAAGTTAGGGTTAGAGTTGAAATTAGGAATGAAGTTAGGGTTAGAGTTGAAATTAGAGTTGAAGTTAGGTTAGAGTTGAAATTAGAGTTGAAGTTAGTGTTAGAGTTGAAGTTAGGGTTAGAGTTGAAGTTAGGGTTAGGGTTAGAGTTGAAGTTAGATTAGAGTTGAAGTTAGGTTAGAGTTGAAGTAAGGGTTAGAGTTGAAGTTAGTTAGAGTTGAAGTTAGGGCTATAGCTGAAGTTAGGTTAGGGTTAGAGTTGAAGTTAGGATTAGAGTTGAAGTTAGGTTAGAGTTGAAATTAGAGTTGAAGTTAGGGTTAGAGATGAAGTTAGGGTTAGAGTTGAAGTTAGGTTAGAGTTGAAGCGTTAGAGTTGAAGTTAGGTTAGAGTTGAAGTTAGGTTAGAGTTGAAATTAGGTTAGAGTTGAAGTTAGAGTTGAAGTCAGGGTTAGAGTTGAAGTCAGGGTTAGAGTTGAAGTTAGGTTAGAGTTGAAGTTAGGTTAGAGTTGAAGTTAGGGTTAGAGTTGAAGTTAGGTTAGAGTTGAAGTTAGGTTAGAGTTGAAGTTAGGGTTAGAGTTGAAATTAGGTTAGAGTTGAAGTTAGAGTTGAAGTTAGGTTAGAGTTGAAGTTAGGGTTAGAGTTGAAGTTAGGATTAGAGTTGAAGTTAGATTAGAGTTGAAGTTTGATTAGAGTTGAAGTAGGGTTAGAGTTGAAGTTAGGTTAGGGTTGAAGTTAAGATTAGAGTTGAAGTTAGGATTAGAGTTGAAATTAGGGTTAGGATAGATTTGAAGTTAGGGTTAGAGTTGAAGTCAGGGTTAGAGTTGAAGTTAGGGTTAGAGTTGAAATTAGAGTTGAAATTAGAGTTGAAGTTAGGGTTAGAGTTGAAGTTAGGGTTAGAGTTGAAGTAAGGGTTAGAGTTGAAGTTAGGGTTAGAGTGAAGTAAGGGTTAGAGTTGAAGTTAGTTAGGGTTAGAGTTGAAGTTAGGATTAGAGTTGAAGTTAGTTAGAGTTGAAATTAGAATGAAGTTAGGTTAGAGTTGAAATTAGAGTTGAAGTTAGGGTTAGAGTTGAAGTTAGGGTTAGAGTTGAAGTTAGGGTTAGAGTTGAAGAGTTAGGTTAGAGTTGAAGTTAGGATTAGAGTTGAAGTTAGGTTAGAGTTAAGGTTAGAGCTGAAGTTAGGTTAGAGTTGAAGTTAGGGTTAGAGTTGAAGTTAGGTTAGGTTAGAGTTGAAGTTAGGATTAGAGTTGAGGTTAGAGTTGAAATTAGTTGAAGGGTTAGAGTTGAAGTTAGGGTTAGAGTTGAAGTTAGGTTAGAGTTGAAGTTAGAGTTGAAGTTAGAATGAAGTTAGGTTAGAGTTGAAATTAGAGTTGAAGTTAGGTTAGAGTTGAAGTTAGTTAGGAGTTGAAATTAGGGTTAGAGCTAGAAGTTAGGGTTAGAGTTGAAGTTAGGTTAGAGTTGAAGTTAGGTTAGGGTTAGAGTTGAAGTTAGATTAGAGTTGAAGTTAGGGTTAGGTTGAAGTTAGGTTAGGGTTGAAGTTAAGATTAGAGTTGAAGTTAGGATTAGAGTTGAAATTAGGGTTAGGGATAGAGTTGAAGTTAGGATTAGAGTTGAAATTAGGGTTAGGGATAGAGTTGAAGTTAGGTTAGAGTTGAAGTTAGAGTTGAAGTCAGGGTTAGAGTTGAAGTTAGGGTTAGGATTAAGATTAGAGTTGAAGTTAGGATTAGAGTTGAAATTAGGTTAGGGATAGAGTTGAAGTCAGGGTTAGAGTTGAAGTTAGGGTTAGAGTTGAATTTAGAGTTGAAGTTAGAGTTGATTAGGGTTAGAGTTGAAGTTAGGTTAGAGTTGAAGCTAGGGTTTAGAGTTGAAGTTAGGGTTAGGTTAGAGTTGAAGTTAGATTAGAGTTGAAGTTAGGGTTAGAGTTGAAGTAAGGGTTAGAGTTGAAGTAAGGGTTAGAGTTGAAGTTAGGGTTAGAGTTGAAGTTAGGGTTAGAGTTGAAGTTAGGGTTAGAGTTGAAGTTAGGGTTAGAGTTGAAGTTAGGTTAGAGTTGAAGTAAGGGTTAGAGTTGAAGTTAGGGTTAGAGTTGAAGTAAGGGTTAGAGTTGAAGTTAGGGTTAGGGTTAGAGTTGAAGTTAGGATTAGAGTTGAAGTTAGGTTAGAGTTGAAGTAAGGGTTAGAGTTGAAGTTAGGATTAGAGTTGAAATTAGGGTTAGGTTAGGGTTGAAATTAGGGTTAGAGTTGAAGTTAGGCTTGAAGTTAGAGTTGATGTTATGGTTAGATTAGAAATTAGAGTTGAAGTTAGGTTAGAGTTGAAGTTAGAGTTGAAGTTAGGAATGAAGTTAGGGGTTAGAGTTGAAATTAGGAATGAAGTTAGGGTTAGAGTTGAAATTAGAGTTGAAGTTAGGGTTAGAGTTGAAATTAGAGTTGAAGTTAGGGTTAGAGTTGAAGTTAGGGTTAGAGTTGAAGTTAGGTTAGGGTTAGAGTTGAAGTTAGATTAGAGTTGAAGTTAGGGTTAGAGTTGAAGTTAGGTTAGAGTTGAAGTTAGGGTTAGAGTTGAAGTTAGGGTTAGAGTTGAAGTTAGGGTTAGAGTTGAAGTTAGGGTTAGGGTTAGAGTTGAAGTTAGGGTTAGGGTTAGAGTTGAAGTTAGGATTAGAGTTGAAGTTAGGGTTAGAGTTGAAGTTAGGTTAGGTTGAAGTTAAGATTAGAGTTGAAGTTAGGATTAGAGTTGAAATTAGGGTTAGGGATAGAGTTGAAGTTAGGGTTAGAGTTGAAGTTAGAGTTGAAGTCAGGGTTAGAGTTGAAGTTAGTTAGAGTTAAAAGATTAGAGTTGAAGTTAGGATTAGAGTTGAAATTAGGTTAGGGTTAGAGTTGAAGTTAGGATTAGAGTTGAAGTTAGGGTTAGAGTTGAAGTAAGGGTTAGAGTTGAAGTTAGGATTAGAGTTGAAATTAGGTTAGGGTTGAAGTTAAGAGTTGAAGTTAGGGTTAGGGTTAGAGTTGAAGTTAGGCTTGAAGTTAGAGTTGATGTTATGGTTAGATTAGAAATTAGAGTTGAAGTTAGGTTAGAGTTGAAGTTAGAGTTGAAGTTAGAATGAAGTAGGTTAGAGTTGAAATTAGGAATGAAGTTAGGTTAGAGTTGAAATTAGAGTTGAAGTTAGGGTTAGAGTTGAAATTAGAGTTGAAGTTAGTGTTAGAGTTGAAGTTAGGTTAGAGTTGAAGTTAGGTTAGAGTTGAAGTTGAAGTTAGGATTAGAGTTGAAGTTAGGGTTAGAGTTGAAGAAAGGGTTAGAGTTGAAGAAAGGGTTAGAGTTGAAGTTAGGTTAGAGTTGAAGTTAGGGTTAGGTTAGAGTTGAAGTTAGATTAGAGTTGAAGTTAGGTTAGAGTTGAAATTAGAGTTGAAGTTAGGGTTAGAGATGAAGTTAGGTTAGAGTTGATGTTAGGGTTAGAGTTGAAGTTAGAGTTGATGTAAGTCGCTTGGATAAGAGCTGCCTGCTAAATGACTTAAATGTAAATGTAAGTTAGGGTTAGAGTTGAAATTAGAGTTGAAGTTAGGGTTAGAGTTGAAGTTAGGGTTAGAGTTGAAATTAGGTTAGAGTTGAAGTTAGGGTTAGAGTTGAAGTTAGAGTTGAAGTCAGGTTAGAGTTGAAGTTAGGTTAGAGTTTGCTAGATTAGAGTTGAAGTTAGGATTAGAGTTGAAATTAGGGTTAGGGATAGATTTGAAGTAGGGTTAGAGTTGAAGTTAGAGTTGAAGTCAGGGTTAGAGTTGAAGTTAGGGTTAGAGTTGAAATTAGAGTTGAAGTTAGATTAGAGTTGAAATTAGGTTAGATAGAGTTGAAGTCAGGGTTAGAGTTGAAGTTAGGGTTAGAGTTGAAGTAAGGGTTAGAGTTGAAGTAAGGGTTAGAGTTGAAGTAAGGGTTAGAGTTGAAGTTAGGGTTAGAGTTGAAGTTAGGTTAGAGTTGAAGTTAGGGGTTAGAGTTGAAGTTAGGATTAGAGTTGAAGTTAGGTTAGAGTTGAAGTTAGGATTAGAGTTGAAGTTAGGATTAGAGTTGAAGTTAGGGTTAGGGTTGGTTAGGTTAGAGTTGAAGAAGGGTTAGAGTTGAAGTTAGGATTAGAGTTGAAGTTAGGTTAGGGTTGAAGTTAGTGCTAGAGTTGAAGTTAAGATTAGAGTTGAAGTTAGGATTAGAGTTGAAATTAGGTTAGGATAGAGTTGAAGTTAGGGTTAGAGTTGAAGTTAGAGTTGAAGTCAGGGTTAGAGTTGAAGTTAGGGTTAGAGTTAAGATTAGAGTTGAAGTTAGGATTAGAGTTGAAATTAGGGTTAGGGATAGAGTTGAAGTCAGGGTTAGAGTTGAAGTTAGGTTAGAGTTGAATTTAGAGTTGAAGTTAGGTTAGAGTTGAAGTTAGGGTCAGAGTTGAAGAAGCTAGAGTTGAAGAGGTTAGAGTTGAAGTTAGGGTTAGAGTTGAAGAAGCTAGAGTTGAAGCTAGGGTAGAGTTGAAGTTAGGTTAGTTAGAGTTGAAGTTAGGATTAGAGTTGAAGAAGGTTAGAGTTGAAGTAAGGGTTAGAGTTGAAGTTAGGGTTAGAGTTGAAGTTAGGTTAGAGTTGAAGTTAGGGTTAGAGTTGGAAGTTAGGGGTTAGAGTTGAAGTAAGGGTTAGAGTTGAAGTAAGGGTTAGAGTTGAAGTAAGGTTAGAGTTGAAGTTAGGGTTAGGTTAGAGTTGAAGTTAGGATTAGAGTTGAAGTTAGGTTAGAGTTGAAGTAAGGGTTAGAGTTGAAGTCAGATTAGAGTTGAAATTAGGTTAGGTTAGGTTGAAATTAGGGTTAGAGTTGAAGTTAGGGTTAGAGTTGAAGTTAGGCTTGAAGTTAGAGTTGATGTTATGGTTAGATTAGAAATTAGAGTTGAAGTAAGGGTTAGAGTTGAAATTAGAATGAAGTTAGGTTAGAGTTGAAATTAGAGTTGAAGTTAGTTAGAGCTGAAATTAGAGTTGAATGTTAGGGTTAGAGTTGAAGTTAGGTTAGAGTTGAAGTTAGGTTAGGTTAGAGTTGAAGTTAGGTTAGGGTTAGAGTTGAAGTTAGGATTAGAGTTGAAGTTAGGATTAGAGTTGAAGTTAGGTTAGAGTTGAAGTTAGGTTAGAGTTGAAGTTAGGTTAGAGTTGAAGTTAGGATTAGGTTAGAGTTGAAGTTAGATTAGAGTTGAAGTTAGGGTTAGAGTTGAAATTAGAGTTGAAGTTAGGGTTAGAGATGAAGTTGTTAGGGTTAGAGTTGAAGTTAGGTTAGAGTTGAAGTTAGGTTGATGTAAGTCGCTTCTGGATAAGAGCTGCCTGCTAAATGACTTAAATGTAAATGTGTTAGGGTTAGAGTTGAAATTAGAGTTGAAGTTAGGTTAGAGTTGAAGTTAAGGTTAGAGTTGAAGAAGTTAGAGTTGAAGTTAAGGTTAGAGTTGAAATTAGGTTAGAGTTGAAGTTAGAGTTGAAGTTAGGTTAGGTTAGAGTTGAAGTTAGAGTTGAAGTCAGGTTAGAGTTGAAGTCAGGGTTAGAGTTGAAGTTAGGGTTAGAGTTGAAGTTAGATTAGAGTTGAAGTTAGGGTTAGAGTTGAAGTTAGGTTAGCTGAAGTTAGGTTAGGTGAAGTTAAGATTAGAGTTGAAGTTAGATTAGAGTTGAAATTAGGTTAGGACAGATTTGAAGTTAGGGTTAGAGTTGAAGTCAGGGTTAGAGTTGAAGTCAGGTTAGAGTTGAAATTAGAGTTGAAATTTGGGTTAGAATAGAGTTGAAGTCAGGGTTAGAGTTGAAGTTAGGGTTAGAGTTGAAGTTAGGATTAGAGTTGAAGTTAGGTTAGTTGAAGTTAGGGTTAGGATTGAAGTTAAGATTAGAGTTGAAGTTAGATTAGAGTTGAAATTAGGTTAGGATAGAGTTGAAGTTAGGTTAGAGTTGAAGTTAGAGTTGAAGTCAGGGTTAGAGTTGAAGTTAGGGTTAGAGTTAAGATTAGAGTTGAAGTTAGGATTAGAGTTGAAATTAGGTTAGGGATAGAGTTGAAGTCAGGTTAGAGTTGAAGTTAGGTTAGGTTGAAGTTAGGTTAGGGTTGAAGTTAAGATTAGAGTTGAAGTTAGATTAGAGTTGAAATTAGGTTAGGATAGATTTGAAGTTAGGTTAGAGTTGAAGTCAGGGTTAGAGTTGAAGTTAGGGTTAGAGTTGAAGTTAGATTAGAGTTGAAGTTAGGTTAGGGTTGAAGTTAGGGTTAGGTTGAAGTTAGGTTAGGTTGAAGTTAGGTTAGGTTGAAGTTAGGATTAGAGTTGAAATTAGGGTTAGGGATAGAGTTGAAGTCAGGGTTAGAGTTGAAGTTAGGGTTAGAGTTGAAGTTAGGATTAGAGTTGAAGTTAGGTTAGGTTAGGTTGAAGTTAGGTTAGGTTGAAGTTAGATTAGAGCTGAAATTAGGTTAGGGATAGAGTTGAAGTTAGGTTAGAGTTAAGATTAGAGTTGAAGTTAGGATTAGAGTTGAAATTAGGTTAGGGATAGAGTTGAAGTCAGGTTAGAGTTGAAGTTAGGTTAGAGTTGAAATTAGAGTTGAAGTTAGGTTAGAGTTGAAGTTAGGGTTAGAGTTGAAGTTAGGTTAGGTTAGAGTTGAAGTTAGATTAGAGTTGAAGTTAGGGTTAGAGTTGAAGTTAGGTTAGAGTTGAAGTTAGAGAGTTGAAGTTAGGGTTAGAGTTGAAGTAAGGGTTAGGGTTGAGTTAGGTTAGGTGAAGTTAGGGTTAGGTTGAAGTTAGGTTAGGGTTGAAGTTAGGTTAGAGTTGAAGTTAGGGTTAGGGTTAGAGTTGAAGTTAGGATTAGAGTTGAAGTTAGGGTTAGAGTTGAAATTAGAGTTGAAGTTAGGGTTAGAGATGAAGTTAGGGTTAGAGTTGAAGTTAGGTTAGAGTTGAAGTTAGAGTTGATGTAAGTCGCCTTGGATAAGAGAGCTGCTAAATGACTTAAATGTAAATGTGTTAGGGTTAGAGTTGAAATTAGAGTTGAAGTTAGGTTAGAGTTGAAGTTAAGGTTAGAGTTGAAATTAGGTTAGAGTTGAAGTTAGAGTTGAAGTTAGGGTTAGGGTTAGAGTTGAAGTTAGAGTTGAAGTCAGGGTTAGAGTTGAAGTTAGGGTTAGAGTTGAAGTTAGGATTAGAGTTGAAGTTAGTAATAGAGTTGAAGTTAGGTTAGGGTTGGTTAGGGTTAGGGTTGAAGTTAAGATTAGAGTTGAAGTTAGGATTAGAGTTGAAATTAGGTTAGGGATAGATTTGAAGTTAGGGTTAGAGTTGAAGTCAGGTTAGAGTTGAAGTTAGGTTAGAGTTGAAATTAGAGTTGAAGTTAGGATTAGAGTTGAAATTTGGGTTAGAATAGAGTTGAAGTCAGGGTTAGAGTTGAAGTTAGGTTAGAGTTGAAGTTAGATTAGAGTTGAAGTTAGATTAGGTTGGAAGAAGGTTAGGTTGAAGTTAAGATTAGAGTTGAAGTTAGGATTAGAGTTGAAATTAGGTTAGGGATAGAGTTGAAGTTAGGTTAGAGTTGAAGTTAGAGTTGAAGTCAGGGTTAGAGTTGAAGTTAGGGTTAGAGTTAAGATTAGATGAAGTTAGATTAGAGTTGAAATTAGGGTTAGGATAGAGTTGAAGTCAGGTTGAGTTGAAGTTAGGTTAGGTTGAAGTTAGGTTAGGGTTGAAGTTAAGATTAGAGTTGAAGTTAGATTAGAGTTGAAATTAGGTTAGGGATAGATTTGAAGTTAGGGTTAGAGTTGAAGTTGTAATAGAGTTGAAGTTAGGGTTAGAGTTGAAGTTAGGATTAGAGTTGAAGTTAGGGTTAGGGTTGAAGTTAGGGTTAGGTTGAAGTTAGATTAGAGTTGAAGTTAGGATTAGAGTTGAAATTAGGGTTAGGGATGAGTTGAAGTCAGGTTAGAGTTGAAGTTAGGGTTAGAGTTGAAGTTAGATTAGAGTTGAAGTTAGATTAGGTTAGGCTGAAGTTAGGGTTAGGTTGAAGTTAGGATTAGAGCTGAAATTAGGGTTAGGATAGAGTTGAAGTTAGGTTAGATTTGAAGTTAGAGTTGAAGTCAGGGTTAGAGTTGAAGTTAGGGTTAGAGTTAAGATTAGAGTTGAAGTTAGATTAGAGTTGAAATTAGGGTTAGGATAGAGTTGGAGTCAGGGTTAGAGTTGAAGTTAGGTTAGAGTTGAAATTAGAGTTGAAGTTAGGTTAGAGTTGAAGTTAGGTTAGAGTTGAAGTTAGGGTTAGGTTAGAGTTGAAGTTAGGTTAGGTTAGAGTTGAAGTTAGGATTAGAGTTGAAGTTAGGGTTAGAGTTGAAGTAAGGGTTAGAGTTGAAGTTAGGTTAGAGCTATTAGGGTTAGAGTTGAAGTAAGGGTTAGAGTTGAAGTTAGGGTTAGGTTAGAGTTGAAGTTAGGATTAGAGTTGAAGTTAGGGTTAGAGTTGAAGAAGGGTTAGAGTTGAAGTAAGGGTTAGAGTTGAAGTTAGGTTAGAGTTGAAGTAAGGGTTAGAGTTGAAGTAGCAATAGAGTTGAAGTTAGGGTTAGAGTTGAAGTATGGGTTAGAGTTGAAGTTAGGGTTAGGTTAGAGCTGAAGTTAGGATTAGAGTTGAAGTTAGTTAGAGTTGAAATTAGGAATGAAGTTAGGTTAGAGTTGAAATTAGAGTTGAAGTTAGGGTTAGAGTTGAAGTTAGGGTTAGAGTTGAAGTTAGGTTAGAGTTGAAGTAAGGGTTAGGTTAGAGTTGAAGTTAGGATTAGAGTTGAAGTTAGGTTAGAGTTGAAGTAAGGGTTAGAGTTGAAGTTAGGATTAGAGTTGAAATTAGGTTAGGATGAGTTGAAGTTAGGGTTAGAGTTGAAGTTAGAGTTGAAGTCAGGTTAGAGTTGAAGTTAGGTTAGAGTTAAGATTAGAGTTGAAGTTAGATTAGAGTTGAAATTAGGTTAGGATAGAGTTGAAGTCAGGTTAGAGTTGAATTAGGTTAGAGTTGAATTTAGAGTTTGAAGTTAGGTTAGAGTTGAAGTTAGGGTTAGAGTTGAAGTTAGGGTTAGGTTAGAGTTGAAGTTAGGGTTAGAGTTGAAGTTAGGGTTAGAGTTGAAGTAAGGGTTAGAGTTGAAGTTAGGTTAGAGTTGAAGTAAGGGTTAGAGTTGAAGTAAGGGTTAGAGTTGAAGTTAGGTTAGGGTTAGAGTTGGTTAGGATTAGAGTTGAAGTTAGGTTAGAGTTGAAATTAGAATGAAGTTAGGTTAGAGTTGAAATTAGAGTTGAAGTTAGGGTTAGAGTTGAAGTTAGGGTTAGAGTTGAAGTTAGGGTTAGAGTTGAAGTAAGGGTTAGGGTTAGAGTTGAAGTTAGGATTAGAGTTGAAGTTAGGGTTAGAGTTGAAGTAAGGGTTAGAGTTGAAGTTAGGATTAGAGTTGAAATTAGGGTTAGGATAGAGTTGAAGTTAGGGTTAGAGTTGAAGTTAGAGTTGAAGTCAGGGTTAGAGTTGAAGTTAGGGTTAGAGTTAAGATTAGAGTTGAAGTTAGGATTAGAGTTGAAATTAGGGTTAGGGATAGAGTTGAAGTTAGGTTAGAGTTGAATTTAGGGTTAGAGTTGAAGTTAGGTTAGGTTAGAGTTGAAGTTAGGGTTAGAGTTGAAGTAAGGGTTAGAGTTGAAGTTAGGGTTAGAGTTGAAGTTAGGGTTAGAGTTGAAGTTAGGTTAGAGTTGAAGTTAGGTTAGAGTTGAAGTAAGGGTTAGAGTTGAAGTTAGGGTTAGGTTGAAGTTAGGATTAGAGTTGAAGTTAGGATTAGAGTTGAAATTAGGGTTAGGGATAGAGTTGAAGTCAGGGTTAGAGTTGAAGTTAGTTAGAGTTGAAGTTAGGATTAGAGTTGAAGTTAGGATTAGAGTTGAAGTTAGGTTAGGCTGAAGTTAGGGTTAGGGTTGAAGTTAGATTAGAGCTGAAATTAGGGTTAGGGATAGAGTTGAAGTTAGGTTAGATTTTAGTTAGATGAAGTCAGGTTAGAGTTGAAGTTAGGAGTTAAGATTAGAGTTGAAGTAGATTAGAGTTGAAATTAGGTTAGATAGAGTTGAAGTCAGGGTTAGAGTTGAAGTTAGGTTAGAGTTGAAATTAGAGTTGAAGTTAGGGTTAGAGTTGAAGTTAGGTTAGAGTTGAAGTTAGGTTAGAGTTGAAGTTAGGTTAGAGTTGAAATAGCGTTAGGGTTAGAGTTTTAGTTAGGATTAGAGCGAAGTTAGGGTTAGAGTTGAAGCAAGGGTTAGAGTTGGAAGTAAGGGTTAGAGTTGAAGTTAGGGTTAGAGTTGAAGTTAGGGTTAGAGCGAAGTTAGGGTTAGAGTTGAAGTTAGGTTAGAGTTGAAGTTAGGTTAGAGTTGAAGTAAGGGTTAGAGTTGAAGTTAGGGTTAGAGTTGAAGTAAGGGTTAGAGTTGAAGTTAGGGTTAGGTTAGAGTTGAAGTTAGGATTAGAGTTGGAAGAAGTTAGAGTTGAAGTAAGGGTTAGAGTTGAAGTTAGATTAGAGTTGAAATTAGAGTTGAAGTTAGGGTTAGAGTTGAAGTTAGGGTTAGAGTTGAAGTTAGGTTAGAGTTGAAGTAATGGGTTAGAGTTGAAGTTAGATTAGAGTTGAAGTTAGGGTTAGAGTTGAAGTAAGGGTTAGAGTTGAAGTAAGGGTTAGAGTTGAAATTAGGGTTAGGGATAGAGTTGAAGTTAGGGTTAGAGTTGAAGTTAGAGTTGAAGTCAGGGTTAGAGTTGAAGTTAGGGTTAGAGTTAAGATTAGAGTTGAAGTTAGGATTAGAGTTGAAATTAGGGTTAGGGATTAGAGTTGAAGTCAGGGTTAGAGTTGAAGTTAGGGTTAGAGTTGAATTTAGAGTTGAAGTTAGGGTTAGAGTTGAAGTTAGGGTTAGAGTTGAAGTTAGGGTTAGAGTTGAAGAGGGTTAGAGTTGAAGTTAGAGCTGAAGCTAGGTTAGAGTTGAAGTTAGGGTTAGAGTTGAAGTAAGGGTTAGAGTTGAAGTAAGAGGTTAGAGTTGAAGTAAGGGTTAGAGTTGAAGTTAGGATTGAGTAGTTAGGGTTAGAGTTGAAGTTAGG
>NW_027012481.1:0-19291 GCF_036934945.1 Oncorhynchus masou masou
AGAATGGAATAGAGTCAGAGTAGAATCCACTAGAACCCAGAATAGAATAGAGTCAGAGTAGAATCCACTAGAACCCAGAATAGAATAGAGTCAGAGTAGAATCCACTAGAACCCAGAATAGAATAGAGTCAGAGTAGAATCCACTAGAACCCAGAATAGAATAGAGTCAGAGTAGAATCCACTAGAACCCAGAATAGAATAGAGTCAGAGTAGAATCCACTAGAACCCAGAATAGAAATAGAGTCAGAGTAGAATCCACTAGAACCCAGAATAGAATAGAGTCAGAGTAGAATCCACTAGAACCCAGAATAGAATAGAGTCAGAGTAGAATCCACTAGAACCCAGAATAGAATAGAGTCAGAGTAGAATCCACTAGAACCCAGAATAGAATGGAATAGAGTCATAGTAGAATCCACTAGAACCCAGAATAGAATGGAATAGAGTCAGAGTAGAATCCACTAGAACCCAGAATAGAATGGAATAGAGTCAGAGTAGAATCCACTAGAACCCAGAATAGAATGGAATAGAGTCAGAGTAGAATCCACTAGAACCCAGAATAGAATGGAATAGAGTCAGAGTAGAATCCACTAGAACCCAGAATAGAATGGAATAGAAGACTAGTTTTGTCATCTTTTAAAACACAACTGCCATCTGAGAAAGGAGAAATACAATAAAGTTAGAATAGCCCAGCAGAATATACTGTATTAGACCAGATGACTTTGTTATCTATCAAAACAACACTGTCTGAGACAGGAAACATATAATAGAATAGATTAAAACTGTACAACGTTTTTAATACTTTAATATATATTATAAACTGAGTGGTTTGAGCCATGAATTTGATTAACTGAAAACCATGGTGTATCAGACCGTATAACCACGGGTATGACAAAACGTTTAGTTTTACTGCTCTAATTCTGCTTGGTAACCAGATTATAATGGGCAATAAGGCACCTCTGGGGTTTGTGATATGTGTCAATATACATCGTACCTCAGTCGTGGGTATATTGGCTATATAAACTATGGCTAAGGGTTGTCCAGGCACTCCGCCGCATCGTGCTCTTAGCCGTGGCGTATATTGGTCATACTACTACGGCTAACGCACTGTTTCAAGGCACTGCGCCGCATCGTGCTCTTAGCCGTATATTGGCCATATATACTACGGCTAACGACATGTTCCGGGCACTCCGCGTCGCATCGTGCTCCTTAGCCGTGGTATATTGGCTATATATAACAAAATGGACGGATGATTTTGGGGACTGTCACGACTCTCTTGATCAGGTCAGGTTACAAGAGACCCCAACCCTACAGATTATCCCTCAACCACAAGAGGAGAGAGCTGTAGGGTCTGAAGACGTGGGGTTTAATGACCCCTCACGCCCCTGGTAAATCTCAGGCCACAGACACATTCCTTTGTCCTGTTACTATGGAGAACCAGCCTCAGAACATTAAACATGAAATAAAGGGACTTTGGAACAATGGTTTCCGTCAGCCACAATGGTGGTCATGGCGATAGATGGAATATGAAAATGTATGTCATTTTGTTCTGTTATTAAAGGTTAATAGATGACGTTATTACTAAAACATTGTCACACGAAGGAGTTTTCCTAATATATATGTTTGATGTTTATACATTGTACGTTGTGTGGAAAATATCCAAATCAAAGAGAATGTTTTGGGGAAGATGTTAAGTTAGTTGTCTAAAATGGGATTTGAGAAAAACCTAACATTTGCCTCATTAACTTAGTACGCCCAGAGAATTGCCCTAAAGGTGGTTACGCCCACTGTGTGTGTGTGTGAGTGTGAGAGAGACAGAGAGAGAGGGAGAGAGAGTGATGCACTTGTGAGGTAGTTGAAGAGAATCTGTATAGTTCTGAGTAGCTGATTGGCTGATGGTGGGACATGCCTGGCATCTGCTCTGAGCACTGCGAACACTTAGAGATAATGACCGATTCGAAGAGAATATATTCAACATGTTTGAAAAGGGGCCAGTTGATCGGGTAGTGTCTAAGAGCTGATCTGGGGCCAGTTGATCGGGTAGTGTCTAAGAGCTGATCTGGGGCCAGTTGATCAGGTAGTGTCTAAGAGCTGATCTGGGGCCAGTTGATCGGGTAGTGTCTAAGAGCTGATCTGGGGCCAGTTGATCGGGTAGTGTCTAAGAGCTGATCTGGGGCCAGTTGATCGGGTAGTGTCTAAGAGCTGATCTGGGGCCAGTTGATCGGGTAGTGTCTAAGAGCTGATCTGGGGCCAGTTGATCGGGTAGTGTCTAAGAGCTGATCTGGGGCCAGTTGATCGGGTAGTGTCTAAGAGCTGATCTGGGGCCAGTTGATCGGGTAGTGTCTAAGAGCTGATCTGGGGCCAGTTGATCGGGTAGTGTCTAAGAGCTGATCTGGGGCCAGTTGATCGGGTAGTGTCTAAGAGCTGATCTGGGGCCAGTTGATCGGGTAGTGTCTAAGAGCTGATCTGGGGCCAGTTGATCGGGTAGTGTCTAAGAGCTGATCTGGGGCCAGTTGATCGGGTAGTGTCTAAGAGCTGATCTGGGGCCAGTTGATCGGGTAGTGTCTAAGAGCTGATCTGGGGCCAGTTGATCGGGTAGTGTCTAAGAGCTGATCTGGGGCCAGTTGATCGGGTAGTGTCTAAGAGCTGATCTGGGGCCAGTTGATCGGGTAGTGTCTAAGAGCTGATCTGGGGCCAGTTGATCGGGTAGTGTCTAAGAGCTGATCTGGGGCCAGTTGATCGGGTAGTGTCTAAGAGCTCATCTGGGGCCAGTTGATCGGGTAGTGTCTAAGAGCTGATCTGGGGCCAGTTGATCGGGTAGTGTCTAAGAGCTGATCTGGGGCCAGTTGATCGGGTAGTGTCTAAGAGCTGATCTGGGGCCAGTTGATCGGGTAGTGTCTAAGAGCTGATCTGGGGCCTGTAGATCGGGTAGTGTCTAAGAGCTGATCTGGGGCCAGTTGATCGGGTAGTGTCTCACCTGGTTCTCCTTAGCTGAGGACTCCATGAAGGCAGCGTTCCAGGAGTCTGCTAGGGCCTTCCCTTCCTCACAGCTGATCACCCTGGGACACACAAAACATAGCACACTCAATCTGACAACACAGTGTGTGTGTGTGTGTGTGTGTGTGTGTGTGTGTGTGTGTGTGTGTGTGTGTGTGTGTGTGTGTGCGTGTCATACCGTTCCATGTGCAGGTCATTCTTATTCCCCACCAATATAATAGGTACTCTGTAGAGAAACATATGTTGTATTACATGTATCCCATATTCCAAAAATGAGAGACACAGTCAGGTTATAGTAGAGGGTGAATATACTGTCAGGTTATAGTAGCCTAGTTATAGTAAGGTTATAGTAGGTTAGAGTGTAGAGGCGGAAGGTAGCCTAGTGGTTAGAGTGTAGAGGCGGAAGGTAGCCTAGTGGTTAGAGTGTAGAGGCGGTAGGTAGCCTAGTGGTTAGAGTGTAGAGGCGGTAGGTAGCCTAGTGGTTAGAGTGTAGAGGCGGGAGGTAGCCTAGTGGTTAGAGTGTAGAGGCGGGAGGTAGCCTAGTGGTTAGAGCGTTGGGCCTGTAACCGAAAGGTTGCTAGATCGAATCCCCGAGTTAAAATCTGTAGTTCTGTAGTTCTGCCCCTGAACAAGGCAGTTAACCCACTGTTCCTAGGCCATCGTTGCAAATAAGAATTTGTTCTTAACTGACTTACCAAGTTAAATAATTGTTAAAATATATATATATATATATATATATATATATATATATATATATATATATATATATATATATATATATATATACATATATATATATATATACACACACACACGTCAGGTTACAGTAGATACTCACTGAGCTTTCCCCACCATATCCAGAAGTTTTTCATGGATAACCTGAACTACTTCGAAACTGGAAGAGAAGAGAGAAAAACAGCAGATGAAATACTGACATACATACTGTACTACATACTGACATACATACTGTACTATATACTGTCATACATACTGTACTACATACTGACATACATACTGTACTACATACTGTCATGCATAATGTACTACATACTGTACTACATACTGTCATACATACTGTACTAAATACTGTCATACATACAGTACTACATACTGTACTACATACTGTCATACATACTGTACTACATACTGTACTACATACTGTCATGCATACTGTACTACACACTGTACTACATACTGTACTACATACTGTACTACATACTGTACTAAATACTGTCATACATACTGTACTAAATACTGTGCTACATACTGTACTACATACTGTACTACATACTGTCATACATACTGTACTATATACTGTCATACATACTGTACTACATACTGTCATGCATAATGTACTACATACTGTACTACATACTGTCATACATACTGTCATACATACTGTCATACATACTGTACTACATACTGTCATACATACTGTACTACATACTGTACTACATACTGTCATACATACTGTACTACATACTGTCATACATACTGTCATACATACTGTACTACATACTGTCATACATACTGTACTACATACTGTCATACATACTGTACTACATACTGTACTACATACTGTCATACATACTGTACTACATACTGTCATACATACTGTACTACATACTGTCATACATACTGTACTACATACTGTACTACATACTGTACTACATACTGTACTACATACTGTCATGCATAATGTACTACATACTGTACTACATACTGTCATACATACTGTACTAAATACTGTCATACATACTGTACTACATACTGTACTACATACTGTACTACATACTGTACTACATACTGACATACATACTGTCATACATACTGTACTACATACTGACATACATACTGTACTACATACTGTCATACATACTGTCATACATACTGTCATACATACTGTCATACATACTGTACTACATACTGTACTACATACTGTCATGCATAATGTACTACATACTGTACTACATACTGTACTACATACTGTCATACATACTGTACTATATACTGTCATACATACTGTACTACATACTGTCATGCATAATGTACTACATACTGTACTACATACTGTACTACATACTGTCATACATACTGTACTATATACTGTCATACATACTGTCATACATACTGTACTACATACTGTCATACATACTGTACTACATACTGTACTACATACTGTCATACATACTGTACTATATACTGTCATACATACTGTCATACATACTGAACTAAATACTGTCATACATACTGTACTACATACTGTCATGCATAATGTACTACATACTGTACTACATACTGTACTACATACTGTCATACATACTGAACTAAATACTGTCATACATACTGTACTACATACTGTACTACATACTGTACTACATACTGTACTACATACTGTCATACATACTGTGCTACATACTGTACTACATACTGTCATACATACTGTACTACATACTGTCATACATACTGTACTACATACTGTCATACATACTGTACTACATACTGTACTACATACTGTCATACATACTGTACTACATACTGTCATACATACTGTACTACATACTGTACTACATACTGTCATGCATAATGTACTACATACTGTACTAAATACTGTCATACATACTGTACTAAATACTGTACTACATACTGTACTACATACTGTACTACATACTGTACTACATACTGATATACATACTGTCATACATACTGTACTACATACTGACATACATACTGTACTACATACTGTCATACATACTGTCATACATACTGTCATACATACTGTACTACATACTGTACTACATACTGTCATGCATAATGTACTACATACTGTACTACATACTGTACTACATACTGTCATACATACTGTACTATATACTGTCATACATACTGTACTACATACTGTCATGCATAATGTACTACATACTGTACTACATACTGTACTACATACTGTCATACATACTGTACTATATACTGTCATACATACTGTCATACATACTGTACTACATACTGTCATACATACTGTACTACATACTGTACTACATACTGTCATACATACTGTACTATATACTGTCATACATACTGTCATACATACTGTACTACATACTGTACTACATACTGTCATGCATAATGTACTACATACTGTACTACATACTGTACTACATACTGTCATACATACTGAACTAAATACTGTCATACATACTGTACTACATACTGTACTACATACTGTACTACATACTGTACTACATACTGTCATACATACTGTGATACATACTGTACTACATACTGTCATACATACTGTACTACATACTGTCATACATACTGTACTACATACTGTCATACATACTGTACTACATACTGTACTACATACTGTCATACATACTGTACTACATACTGTACTACATACTGTCATACATACTGTACTACATACTGTACTACATACTGTACTACATACTGTCATGCATAATGTACTACATACTGTACTACATACTGTCATACATACTGTACTAAATACTGTCATACATACTGTACTAAATACTGTACTACATACTGTACTACATACTGTACTACATACTGACATACATACTGTCATACATACTGTACTACATACTGACATACATACTGTACTACATACTGTCATACATACTGTCATACATACTGTCATACATACTGTCATACATACTGTACTACATACTGTACTACATACTGTCATGCATAATGTACTACATACTGTACTACATACTGTACTACATACTGTCATACATACTGTACTACATACTGTCATGCATAATGTACTACATACTGTACTACATACTGTACTACATACTGTCATACATACTGTACTATATACTGTCATACATACTGTCATACATACTGTACTACATACTGTCATACATACTGTACTACATACTGTACTACATACTGTCATACATACTGTACTATATACTGTCATACATACTGTCATACATACTGTACTACATACTGTACTACATACTGTCATGCATAATGTACTACATACTGTACTACATACTGTACTACATACTGTCATACATACTGAACTAAATACTGTCATACATACTGTACTACATACTGTACTACATACTGTACTACATACTGTCATACATACTGTACTACATACTGACATACATACTGTACTACATACTGTACTACATACTGTCATACATACTGTCATACATACTGACATACATACTGTACTATATACTGTCATACATAATGTACTACATACTGTACTACATACTGTCATATATACTGACATACATACTGTACTATATACTGTCATACATAATGTACTACATACTGTACTACATACTGACATACATACTGTACTACATACTGACATATATACTGTACTACATACTGTCATACATACTGACATATATACTGTACTACATACTGTCATACATACTGACATATATACTGTACTACATACTGTCATACATAC
This sequence comes from Oncorhynchus masou masou, assembly GCF_036934945.1. Classification (NCBI taxonomy): domain Eukaryota; kingdom Metazoa; phylum Chordata; class Actinopteri; order Salmoniformes; family Salmonidae; genus Oncorhynchus; species Oncorhynchus masou. The sequence continues at coordinate 7,454 of NW_027012481.1, forward strand.
TGTACTACATACTGACATATATACTGTACTACATACTGTCATACATACTGTACTATATACTGACATACATACTGTACTATATACTGACATACATACTGACATATATACTGTACTACATACTGTACTACATACTGTTATACTGTAATATATACTGACATATATACTGTACTATATACTGTCATACATACTGTACTAAATACTGTACTACATACTGTCATACATACTGTACTACATACTGTACTACATACTGTACTACATACTGTACTACATACTGTCATGCATAATGTACTACATACTGTACTACATACTGTACTACACACTGTCATACATACTGTACTAAATACTGTCATACATACTGTACTAAATACTGTACTACATACTGTACTACATACTGTCATACATACTGTACTACATACTGTCATACATACTGTCATACATACTGACATACATACTGTACTATATACTGTCATACATAATGTACTACATACTGTACTACATACTGACATATATACTGTACTACATACTGTCATACATACTGTACTACATACTGACATATATACTGTACTACATACTGTCATACATACTGTACTACATACTGACATATATACTGTACTACATACTGACATACATACTGTACTACATACTGACATATATACTGTACTACATACTGTCATACATACTGTACTATATACTGACATACATACTGTACTATATACTGACATACATACTGTACTATATACTGACATACATACTGACATATATACTGTACTACATACTGTACTACATACTGTTATACTGTAATATATACTGACATATATACTGTACTATATACTGTCATACATACTGTACTACATACTGTACTACATACTGTACTACATACTGTACTATATACTGTCATACATACTGTCAAAATCAAATCAAACTTTACTTGTCACATGCACCGAATACAACAAGTATAGCCCTTACCGTGAAATGCTGAATACAACAAGTATAGACCTTACCGTGAAATGCTGAATGTGGAGGCTATATACAGGGGGTACCGGTACAGAGTCAATGTGGAGGCCATATACAGGTGGTACCGGTACACAGTCAATGTGGAGGCCATATACAGGGAGTACCGGTACAGAGTCAATGTGGAGGCTAGATACAGGGGGTACCGGTACAGAGTCAATGTGGAGGCTATATACAGGATTTACGGTACAGAGTCAATGTGGAGGCTATATACAGGGGGTAACGGTACAGAGTCAATGTGGAGACTATATGCAGGGGGTACCGGTACAGAGTCAATGTGGAGGCTATATACAGGGGGTACCGGTACAGAGTCAATATGGAGGCTATATACAGGGGTACCGGTACAGAGTCAATGTGGAGACTATATACAGGGGGTACCGGTACAGAGTCAACGTGGAGGCTATATACAGGGGGTACCGGTACAGAGTCAACGTGGAGGCTATATACAGGGGTACCAGTACAGAGTCAATGTGGAGGCTATATACAGGGGTACCAGTACAGAGTCAATGTGGAGGCTATATACTGGGGGTACCGGTACAGAGTCAATGTGGAGGCTATATACAGGGGGTACCAGTACAGAGTCAATGTGGAGGCTATATACAGGGGGGTACCGGTACAGAGTCAATGTGGAGGCTATATACAGGGGGTACCAGTACAGAGTCAATGTGGAGGCTATATACAGAGGGTACCAATACAGAGTCAATGTGGAGGCTATATACAGGGGGTACCGGTACAGAGTCCATGTGGAGGCTATATACAGGGGGTACCGGTACCGAGTCAGTGTGGAGGCTATATACAGGGGTACCGGTACAGAGTCAATGTGGAGGCTATATACAGGGGTAGCGGTACAGAGTCAATGTGGAGGCTATATACAGGGGTACCGGTACAGAGTCAATGTGGAGGCTATATACAGGGGGTAGCGGTACAGAGTCAATGTGCGAGGGTACAGGTTAGTCAAGGTATTATGTACATGTAGGTGAAGTTAAAGTGACTATGCATATATGATAAACAGAGAGGAGCAGCAGTGTTCATTCATCCATTTGATTAATTGTTCAGCAGTCTTATGGCTTGGGGGGTAGAAGCTGTTAAGGAGCCTTTTTGTCCTCTGCTTGCCATGCAGAGAAAACAGTCTATGACTGGGGTGGCTGGAGTCTCTCGCAATTTTATGGTCCTTCCTCTGACACAACATTATATAGGTCCCGGATGGCAGGAAGCTTGGCCCCAGTGATGTACTGGACCGTATGCACTACCCTCTGACACAACATTATATAGGTCCCGGATGGCAGGAAGCTTGGCCCCAGTGATGTACTGGACCGTATGCACTACCCTCTGACACAACATTATATAGGTCCCGGATGGCAGGAAGCTTGGCCCCAGTGATGTACTGGACCGTATGCACTACCCTCTGACACAACATTATATAGGTCCTGGATGGCAGGAAGCTTGGCCCCAGTGATGTACTGGACCGTATGCACTACCCTCTGACACAACATTATATAGGTCCCGGATGGCAGGAAGCTTGGCCCCAGTGATGTACTGGACCGTATGCACTACCCTCTGACACAACATTATATAGGTCCTGGATGGCAGGAAGCTTGGCCCCAGTGATGTACTGGACCGTATGCACTACCCTCTGACACAACATTATATAGGTCCTGGATGGCAGGAAGCTTGGCCCCAGTGATGTACTGGGCAGTATGCACTACCCTCTGTAGCGCCTTACGGTCAAATCGTTGCCATACATCCTGTCACAAATACTGCCATACATTCTGCCATACACACTGCCAGACATACTGTACGACAGACTGCCAAACACACTGCCAGACATACTGTACGACAGACTGCCAAACACACTGCCAGACATACTGTATGACAGACTGCCAAACACACTGCCAGGCATATTGTACGACAGACTGCCAAACACACTGCCAGACATACTGTACGACAGACTACCAAACACACTGCCAGGCATATTGTACGACAGACTGCCAAACACACTGCCAGACATATTGTACGACAGACTGCCAAACACACTGCCAGACATACTGTACGACAGACTGCCAAACACACTGCCAGGCATATTGTACGACAGACTGCCAAACACACTGCCAAACACACTGCCAGGCATATTGTACGACAGACTGCCAAACACACTGCCAGACATATTGTACGACAGACTGCCAAACACACTGCCAGACATACTGTACGACAGACTGCCAAACACACTGCCAGGCATATTGTACGACAGACTGCCAAACACACTGCCAGACATATTGTACGACAGACTGCCAAACACACTGCCAGACATACTGTTATACATCCTGCTCATCCAGATCTACTCTACTACACCTGATTCATCCCTACTCAAATACACCTGATTCAGCCCTACTCTATTACACCTGATTCAGCCCTACTCTATTACACCTGATTCAGCCCTACTCTACTACACCTGATTCAGCCCTACTCTACTACAGCTGATTCAGCCCTACTCTATTACACCTGATTCAGCCCTACTCTATTACACCTGATTCAGCCCTACTCTACTACACCTGATTCAGCCTACTCTACTACAGCTGATTCAGCCCTACTCTAGCCACCTGATTCAGCCCTACTCTAATACACCTGATTCAGCCCTACTCTACTACACCTGATTCAGCCCTACTCTACTACACCTGATTCAGCCTACTCTACTACACCTGATTCAGCCCTACTCTACACCTGATTCAGCCCTACTCTAATACACCTGATTCAGCCCTACAGCCCTACTCTAATACACCTGATTCAGCCCCTACTCTGTACACCTGATTCAGCCCTACTCTACTACACCTGATTCAGCCCCTACTCTACTACACCTGATTCAGCCCATACTCCTAATACACCTGATTCAGCCCTACTCTACTACCACCTGATTCCAGCCCTACTCTAATACACCTGATTCCAGCCCTACTCCTACTATACACCTGATTCAGCCTATACACCTGATTTAGCCCTACAGCCCTACTCTAATACACCTGATTCAGCCCTACTCTAATACACCTGATTCAGCTCCTACTCTAATACACCTGATTCAGCCCTACTCTAATACACCTGATTCAGCCCTACTCTATTACACCTGATTCAGCCCTACTCTAATACACCTGATTCAGCCCTACTCTACTACACCTGATTCAGCCCTACTCTACTACACCTGATTCAGCCCTACTCTAATACACCTGATTCAGCCCTACTCTATTACACCTGATTCAGCCCTACTCTATTACACCTGATTCAGCCCTACTCTAATACACCTGATTCAGCCCTACAGCCCTACTCTAATACACCTGATTCAGCCCTACAGCCCTACTCTAATACACCTGATTCAGCCCTACTCTAATACACCTGATTCAGCCCTACTCTATTACACCTGATTCAGCCCTACTCTAATACACCTGATTCAGCCCTACTCTAATACACCTGATTCAGCCCTACTCTAATACACCTGATTCAGCCCTACAGCCCTACTCTAATACACCTGATTCAGCCCTACTCTAATACACCTGATTCAGCCCTACAGCCCTACTCTAATACACCTGATTCAGCCCTACTCTAATACACCTGATTCAGCCCTACTCTATTACACCTGATTCAGCCCTACTCTACTACACCTGATTCAGCCCTATTCTACTACACCTGATTCAGCCCTACTCTACTACACCTGATTCAGCCCTACTCTAATACACCTGATTCAGCCCTACTCTAATACACCTGATTCAGCCCTACAGCCCTACTCTACTACACCTGATTCAGCCCTACAGCCCTACTCTACTACACCTGATTCAGCCCTACTCTACTACACCTGATTCAGCCCTACTCTACTACACCTGATTCAGCCCTACAGCCCTACTCTAATACACCTGATTCAGCCCTACTCTAATACACCTGATTCAGCCCTACTCTAATACACCTGATTCAGCCCTACTCTACTACACCCGATTCAGCCCTACTCTACTACACCTGATTCAGCCCTACTCTAATACACCTGATTCCGCCCTACTCTACTACACCTGATTCCGCCCTACTCTACTACACCTGATTCAGCCCTACTCTACTACACCTGATTCAGCCCTACTCTAATACACCTGATTCAGCCCTACTCTATTACACCTGATTCAGCCCTACTCTAATACACCTGATTCAGCCCTACTCTATTACACCTGATTCAGCCCTACTCTACTACACCTGATTCAGCCCTACTCTAATACACCCGATTCAGCCCTACAGCCCTACTCTAATACACCTGATTCAGCCCTACTCTAATACACCTGATTCAGCCCTACAGCCCTACTCTACTACACCTGAATCAGCCCTACTCTAATACACCTGATTCAGCCCCTACAGCCCTACTCTACTACACCTGATTCAGCCCTACTCTAATACACCTGATTCAGCCCTACTCTAATACACCTGATTCAGCCCTACTCTATTACACCTGATTCAGCCCTACTCTAATACACCTGATTCAGCCCTACTCTACTACACCTGATTCAGCCCTACTCTAATACACCTGATTCAGCCCTACTCTAATACACCTGATTCAGCCCTACTCTATTACACCTGATTCAGCCCTACTCTACTACACCTGATTCAGCCCTACTCTACTACACCTGATTCAGCCCTACTCTACTACACCTGATTCAGCCCTACTCTAATACACCCGATTCAGCCCTACAGCCCTACTCTAATACACCTGATTCAGCCCTACTCTAATACACCTGATTCAGCCCTACAGCCCTACTCTACTACACCTGAATCAGCCCTACTCTAATACACCTGATTCAGCCCTACAGCCCTACTCTATTACACCTGATTCAGCCCTACTCTAATAGACCTGATTCAGCCCTACTCTAATAGACCTGATTCAGCCCTACTCTATTACACCTGATTCAGCCCTACTCTAATACACCTGATTCAGCCCTACTCTAATACACCTGATTCAGCCCTACTCTAATACACCTGATTCAGCCCTACAGCCCTACTCTAATACACCTGATTCAGCCCTACTCTAATACACCTGATTCAGCCCTACAGCCCTACTCTACTACACCTGATTCAGCCCTACTCTACTACACCTGATTCAGCCCTACTCTACTACACCTGATTCAGCCCTACTCTAATACACCTGATTCAGCCCTACTCTAATACACCTGATTCAGCCCTACTCTAATACACCTGATTCAGCCCTACTCTATTACACCTGATTCAGCCCTACTCTACTACACCTGATTCAGCCCGACTCTACTACACCTGATACAGCCCTACTCTAATACACCTGATTCAGCCCTACTCTAATACACTTGATTCAGCCCTACAGCCCTACTCTACTACACCTGATTCAGCCCTACTCTACTACACCTGATTCAGCCCCACTCTAATACACCTGATTCAGGCCTACTCTAATACACCTGATTCAGCCCTACTCTAATACACCTGATTCAGCCCTACTCTAATACACCTGATTCAGCCCTACTCTAATACACCTGATTCAGCCCTACAGCCCTACTCTACTACACCTGATTCAGCCCTACTCTAATACACCTGATTCAGCCCTACTCTACTACACCTGATTCAGCCCTACTCTACTACACCTGATTCAGCCCTACTCTACTACACCTGATTCAGCCCTACTCTACTACACCTGATTCAGCCCTACAGCCCTACTCTACTACACCTGATTCAGCCCTACTCTAATACACCTGATTCAGCCCTACTCTAATACACCTGATTCAGCCCTACTCTACTACACCTGATTCAGCCCTACTCTAATACACCTGATTCAGCCCTACTCTATTACACCTGATTCAGCCCTACTCTAATACACCTGATTCAGCCCTACTCTAATACACCTGATTCAGCCCTACTCTAATACACCTGATTCAGCCCTACTCTAATACACCTGATTCAGCCCTACTCTATTACACCTGATTCAGCCCTACTCTACTACACCTGATTCAGCGCCTACTCTAATACACCTGATTCAGCCCTACTCTAATACACTTGATTCAGCCCTACAGCCCTACTCTACTACACCTGATTCAGCCCTACTCTACTACACCTGATTCAGCCCTACTCTACTACACCTGATTCAGCCCTACTCTACTACACCTGATTCAGCCCTACTCTAATACACCTGATTCAGCCCTACTCTAATACACCTGATTCAGCCCTACTCTAATACACCTGATTCAGCCCTACTCTATTACACCTGATTCAGCCCTACTCAACTACACCTGATTCAGCCCTACTCTACTACACCTGATTCAGCCCTACTCTAATACACCTGATTCAGCCCTTCTCTAATACACCTGATTCAGCCATACAGCCCTACTTAATACACCTGATTCAGCCCTACTCTAATACACCTGATTCAGCCCTACTCTAATACACCTGATTCAGCCCTACTCTAATACACCTGATTCAGCCCCTACTCTAATACACCTGATTCAGCCCTACTCTAATACACCTGATTCAGCCCTACTCTAATACACCTGATTCAGCCCCTACTCTAATACACCTGATTCAGCCCTACTCTAATACACCTGATTCAGCCCTACTCTATTACACCTGATTCAGCCCTACTCTACTACACCTGATTCAGCCCGACTCTACTACACCTGATTCAGCCCTACTCTAATACACCTGATTCAGCCCCTACTCTAATACACCTGATTCAGCCCTACAGCCCTACTCTAATACACCTGATTCAGCCCTACTCTACTACACCTGATTCAGCCCGACAGCTCTACTCTAATACACATGATTCAGCCCTACAGCCCTACTCTAATACACCTGATTCAGCCCTACTCTAATACACCTGATTCAGCCCTACTCTACTACACCTGATTCAGGCCTACTCTATTACACCTGATTCAGCCCTACTCTAATACATTTGATTCAGCCCTACAGCCCTACTCTAATACACCTGATTCAGCCCTACTCTATTACACCTGATTCAGCCCTACTCTAATACATTTGATTCAGCCCTACTCTAATACACCTGATTCAGCCCTACTCTATTACACCTGATTCAGCCCTACTCTAATACACCTGATTCAGCCCTACTCTAATACACCTGATTCAGCCCTACTCTAATACACCTGATTCAGCCCTACTCTATTACACCTGATTCAGCCCTACAGCCCTACTCTAATACACCTGATTCAGCCCTACTCTATTACACCTGATTCAGCCCTACTCTACTACACCTGATTCAGCCCTACTCTACTACACCTGATTCAGCCCTACTCTAATACACCTGATTCAGCCCTACTCTAATACACCTGAATCAGCCCTACTCTAATACACCTGAATCAGCCCTACTCTAATACAGCTGATTCAGCCCTACTCTAATACACCTGATTCAGCCCTACTCTATTACACCTGATTCAGCCCTACAGCCCTACTCTATTACACTTGATTCAGCCCTACTCTATTACACCTGATTCAGCCCTACTCTAATACACCTGATTCAGCCCTACTCTAATACACCTGATTCAGCCCTACTCTATTACACCTGATTCAGCCCTACTCTAATACACCTGAATCAGCCCTACTCTAATACACCTGATTCAGCCCTACAGCCCTACTCTAATACACCTGATTCAGCCCTACTCTAATACACCTGATTCAGCCCTACTCTACTACACCTGATTCAGCCCTACTCTACTACACCTGATTCAGCCCTACTCTACTACACCTGATTCAGCCCTACTCTAATACACCTGATTCAGCCCTACTCTACTACACCTGATTCAGCCCTACTCTACTACACCTGATTCACCCCTACTCTAATACACCTGATTCAGCCCTACTCTACTACACCTGATTCAGCCCGACAGCTCTACTCTAATACACATGATTCAGCCCTACAGCCCTACTCTAATACACCTGATTCAGCCCTACTCTACTACACCTGATTCAGCCCTACTCTACTACACCTGATTCAGCCCTACTCTACTACCCCTGATTCAGCCCTACTCTACTACCTGATTCAGCTACTCTAATACACCTGATTCAGCCCTACTCTAATACACCTGATTCAGCTTCTCTGTTACACCTGATTCCAGCTACTCTACTACACCTGATTCAGCTGCTCATCCAGACCTTGTTTAGCTGAATCAGCTTCAGGTAAAATCCTGCACACCCAGTGGTTGAGCACCCTTAGCAGACCACACTGCACAATCTACATCTTTAAAAAAATGTTAAGTAAATATCTGACTAACCTTTTATTAGATGTGACAGAGTAGACCAGGATGTATCCATTGATATCTATGGAATAGGTCTGAGGAAATATAGAGTACTCATCCTGGAACAGACAGGGAGAGAGAGAGAGAGACAGAGAGAGACAGAGAGCGACAGAGAGAGAGAGAGACAGAGAGAGACAGAGAGAGACAGAGAGAGAAAGTTAGACAGAGAGAGACAGAAGAGAAAGAGAGAAGAGAGAGAAAGAGAGAGAGAGACAGAGAGAAAGAGAGAGACAGAGAGAGAAAAGAGAGAAAAGGGCAGAAGAGAGAAAGAGAGAGACAGAGAGAGAAAGAGAGAGAGGGAGAGAATAGTGAAAGAAAGGCAGAGGGAGACAGATGGGGGAAGGGAGAGAAATAGAGAGTGAAAGAAAGGGAGAGAAGAGAGATGGGGAAGGCAGAGAAGGTGTAGAGGAGAGAGGCGGGAGAGAGGTGGTAGAGGGAGAGAGAGGCGGGAGGGAGGTGGTCGAGGGGAGAGAGAGAGACTGGGTGAAAGAAAGTGCTTAGGCTGCATGCTGTAACATAGTGGCTCAGTTACCATAAATGTCCAAACTAGTATGCTGCTTAGCCTCTAAGCCTCAGAGTAAAGAAATGTACTGAGCAAGCATTCTACGTAGAAGTATGGAGCATTCTACTGTGGATATGGAGCGTAGCCTGTGTTCTAGAATTCTAATATCATAATGAGTAGAGCCAGGAGTTTTCTGACAGAAATACTCCGGTCCCTAACCATGAGTTAAAAGGACATGTTATATTCAAGGTGTGTAAAATGTTTCAGGGTTGATAGATATATCCCTGTGAAAGTGCGTGACTACACCTGTCCCGCTGTGTCTACCAACTGCAGGTGGTATTCTTGTCCGTTTATCGTGATCATCTTGGTGAACGCTGCAGCAAAAGAGAAGACATGAGGTAAATGGCACCGACATCTAACAGAGGATTAGCATTAGCATAAAGATTGTCTACATATATAACCAACAGAGGATTAGCATTAGCATAATATTATCTGATTATTCATGATTGCATATATAACCAACAGAGGATTAGCATTAGCATAATGATTATCTGTACATATAACCAACAGAGGATTAGCATTAGCATAATGATTATCTGTACATATAACCAACAGAGGATTAGCATTAGCAAAATGATTATCTGTACATATAACCAACAGAGGATTAGCATAAGCATAATGATTATCTGTACATATAACCAACAGAGGATTAGCGTTAGCATAATGATTATCTGTACATATAACCAGAGGATTAGCGTTAGCATAATGATTATCTGTACATATAACCAACAGAGGATTAGCATTAGCATAATGATTATCTGTACATATAACCAACAGAGGATTAGCATTAGCATAATGATTATCTGTACATATAACCAACAGAGGATTAGCATTAGCATAATGATTATCTGTACATATAACCAACAGAGGATTATCATTAGCATAATGATTATCTGTACATATAACCAACAGAGGATTAGCGTTAGCATAATGATTATCTGTACATATAACCAACAGAGGATTATCATTAGCATAATGATTATTTATATATATAACCAACATAGGATTATCATTAGCATAATGATTATCTGTACATATAACCAACAGAGGATTAGCATTAGCATAACAATTATCTATATAGATTATAACTAACAGAGAATTATCATTAGCATAAGATTGTCTATATAGATTATAACTAACAGACGATTAGCATTAGCATAAACAGTATCTATATAGATTATAACCAACAGAGGATTATCATTAGCATAACGATTGTCTATATAGATTATAACCAACAGAGGATTAGCATTAGCATAAAGATTGTCTATATAGATTACAACTAACAGAGGATTATCATTAGCATAAAGATTGTCTATATAGATTATAACCAACAGAGGATTAGCATTAGCATAAATATTGTCTATATAATTAACTAACAGAGTATTATCATTAGCATAAAGACTGTCTATATAGATAACTAACAGAGGATTAGCATTAGCTTAAAGATTGTCTATAGAAATTATAATCCTGTCAAGAAATGTGTCACTGTATCAGACGCTCTGCGCTATCCCACCCAGAGACACTACTACTACTACTACTACTACTACTGCTACTAGTGCTACTACTACTGCTACTGCTACTGCTACTGCTACTACTGCTACTAGTGCTACTACTACTGCTACTGCTACTGCTACTGCCACTACTACTACCACTACTACTACTACTGCTACTACTACTACTACTAACTACCACTACTACTACTACTGTACTACTACTACTACCACCACTACTACTACTACTACTACTACTACTACTGCTACTACTACTGCTACTACTACTACTACTACTACTGCTACCCACTACTACCACCACCGCAGTACCACTACCACTGCCACTACCACCACCACCGCTACCACCGCTGCCGCTACCACCACCACCGCCACCACCACTACCACCGCTGCCACCACCGCTGCCACCACCACCACTACCACCGCCAACCACCACCACCACCACCACCAGCGCCACCACCACCGCCACTACCAC
>NW_027012482.1:0-19285 GCF_036934945.1 Oncorhynchus masou masou
GTCATTCAGACAGTATTGATAAGGACTGGGGAGTCATTCAGACAGTATTGATAAGGACTGGGAGTCATTCAGACAGTATTGATAAGGACTGGGGAGTCATTCAGACAGTATTGATATTCAGACAGTATTGGGGAGTCATTCAGACAGTATTGATAAGGACTGGGGAGTCATTCAGACAGTATTGATAAGGACTGGGGAGTCATTCAGACAGTATTGATAAGGACTGGGGAGTCATTCAGACAGTATTGATAAGGACTGGGGAGTCATTCAGACAGTATTGATAAGGACTGGGGAGTCATTCAGACAGTATTGATAAGGACTGGGGAGTCATTCAGACAGTATTGATAAGGACTGGGGAGTCATTCAGACAGTATTGATAGGGACTGGGGAGTCATTCAGACAGTATTGATAAGGACTGGGGAGTCATTCAGACAGTATTGATAGGGACTGGGGAGTCATTCAGACAGTATTGATAAGGACTGGGGAGTCATTCAGACAGTATTGATAAGGACTGGGGAGTCATTCAGACAGTATTGATAAGGACTGGGGAGTCATTCAGACAGTATTGATAGAGGACTGATAAGGACTGGGGAGTCATTCAGACAGTATTGATAAGGACTGGGGAGTCATTCAGACAGTATTGATAAGGACTGGGGAGTCATTCAGACAGTATTGATAAGGACTGGGAGTCATTCAGACAGTATTGATAAGGGAGTCATTCAGACAGTATTGATAAGGACTGGGGAGTCATTCAGACAGTATTGATAAGGACTGGGGAGTCATTCAGACAGTATTGATAAGGACTGGGGAGTCATTCAGACAGTATTGATAAGGACTGGGGAGTCATTCAGACAGTATTGATAAGGACTGGGGAGTCATTCAGACAGTATTGATAAGGACTGGGGAGTCATTCAGACAGTATTGATAAGGACTGGGGAGTCATTCAGACAGTATTGATAAGGACTGGGGAGTCATTCAGACAGTATTTGGATAAGGAGGGAGTCATTCAGACAGTATTGATAAGGACTGGGGAGTCATTCAGACAGTATTGATAAGGACTGGGGAGTCATTCAGACAGTATTGATAAGGACTGGGGAGTCATTCAGACAGTATTGATAAGGACTGGGAGTCATTCAGACAGTATTGAAGGACTGGGGAGTCATTCAGACAGTATTGATAAGGACTGGGGAGTCATTCAGACAGTATTGATAAGGACTGGGGAGTCATTCAGACAGTATTGATAAGGACTGGGGAGTCATTCAGACAGTATTGATAGGGACTGGGGAGTCATTCAGACAGTATTGATAAGGACTGGGGAGTCATTCAGACAGTATTGATAAGGACTGGGGAGTCATTCAGACAGTATTGATAAGGACTGGGGAGTCATTCAGACAGTATTGATAAGGACTGGGGAGTCATTCAGACAGTATTGATAAGGACTGGGGAGTCATTCAGACAGTATTGATAAGGACTGGGGAGTCATTCAGACAGTATTGATAAGGACTGGGGAGTCATTCAGACAGTATTGATAAGGACTGGGGAGTCATTCAGACAGTATTGATAAGGACTGGGGAGTCATTCAGACAGTATTGATAAGGACTGGGGAGTCATTCAGACAGTATTGATAGGAGGACATTCAGACAGTATTGGGGAGTCATTCAGACAGTATTGATAAGGACTGGGGAGTCATTCAGACAGTATTGATAAGGACTGGGAGTCATTCAGACAGTATTGATAAGGACTGGGGAGTCATTCAGACAGTATTGATAAGGACTGGGGAGTCATTCAGACAGTATTGATAAGGACTGGGGAGTCATTCAGACAGTATTGATAAGGACTGGGGAGTCATTCAGACAGTATTGATAGGGACTGGGGAGTCATTCAGACAGTATTGATAAGGACTGGGGAGTCATTCAGACAGTATTGATAGGACTGGGGAGTCATTCAGACAGTATTGATAAGGACTGGGGAGTCATTCAGACAGTATTGATAAGGACTGGGAGTCATTCAGACAGTATTGATAGGGACTGGGAAGTCATTCAGACAGTATTGATAAGGACTGGGGAGTCATTCAGACAGTATTGATAAGGACTGGGGAGTCATTCAGACAGTATTGATCAAGGACTGGGGAGTCATTCAGACAGTATTGATAAGGACTGGGGAGTCATTCAGACAGTATTGATAAGGACTGGGGAGTCATTCAGACAGTATTGATAAGGACTGGGGAGTCATTCAGACAGTATTGATAAGGACTGGGAGTCATTCAGACAGTATTGATAAGGACTGGGGAGTCATTCAGACAGTATTGATAAGGACTGGGGAGTCATTCAGACAGTATTGATAAGGACTGGGGAGTCATTCAGACAGTATTGATAAGGACTGGGGAGTCATTCAGACAGTATTGATAAGGACTGGGGAGTCATTCAGACAGTATTGATAGGGACTGGGAGTCATTCAGACAGTATTGGGACTGGGGAGTCATTCAGACAGTATTGATAAGGACTGGGGAGTCATTCAGACAGTATTGATAAGGACTGGGGAGTCATTCAGACAGTATTGATAAGGACTGGGGAGTCATTCAGACAGTATTGATAAGGACTGGGGAGTCATTCAGACAGTATTGATAAGGACTGGGGAGTCATTCAGACAGTATTGATAAGGACTGGGGAGTCATTCAGACAGTATTGATAAGGACTGGGAGTCATTCAGACAGTATTGATAAGGACTGGGGAGTCATTCAGACAGTATTGATAAGGACTGGGGAGTCATTCAGACAGTATTGATAAGGACTGGGGAGTCATTCAGACAGTATTGATAAGGACTGGGGAGTCATTCAGACAGTATTGATAAGGACTGGGGAGTCATTCAGACAGTATTGATAAGGACTGGGGAGTCATTCAGACAGTATTGATAGGGACTGGGGAGTCATTCAGACAGTATTGATAAGGACTGGGGAGTCATTCAGACAGTATTGATAAGGACTGGGGAGTCATTCAGACAGTATTGATAAGGACTGGGGAGTCATTCAGACAGTATTGATAAGGACTGGGGAGTCATTCAGACAGTATTGATAAGGACTGGGGAGTCATTCAGACAGTATTGATAAGGACTGGGAGTCATTCAGACAGTATTGATAAGGACTGGGGAGTCATTCAGACAGTATTGAGGACTGGGGAGTCATTCAGACAGTATTGATAAGGACTGGGGAGTCATTCAGACAGTATTGATAAGGACTGGGGAGTCATTCAGACAGTATTGATAAGGACTGGGGAGTCATTCAGACAGTATTGATAAGGACTGGGGAGTCATTCAGACAGTATTGATAAGGACTGGGGAGTCATTCAGACAGTATTGATAGGACTGGGGAGTCATTCAGACAGTATTGATAAGGACTGGGAGTCATTCAGACAGTATTGATAAGGACTGGGGAGTCATTCAGACAGTATTGATAAGGACTGGGGAGTCATTCAGACAGTATTGATTGATGGGGAGTCATTCAGACTGATAAGGGAGTCATTCAGACAGTATTGATAAGGACTAAGTCATTCAGACAGTATTGGGGAGTCATTCAGACAGTATTGATAAGGACTGGGGAGTCATTCAGACAGTATTGATAAGGACTGGGAGTCATTCAGACAGGACTGGGGAGTCATTCAGACAGTATTGATAAGGACTGGGGAGTCATTCAGACAGTATTGATAAGGACTGGGGAGTCATTCAGACAGTATTGATAAGGACTGGGGAGTCATTCAGACAGTATTGATAAGGACTGGGGAGTCATTCAGACAGTATTGATAAGGACTGGGGAGTCATTCAGACAGTATTGATAAGGACTGGGGAGTCATTCAGACAGTATTGATAAGGACTGGGGAGTCATTCAGACAGTATTGATAAGGACTGGGGAGTCATTCAGACAGTATTGATAAGGACTGGGGAGTCATTCAGACAGTATTGATAAGGACTGGGGAGTCATTCAGACAGTATTGATAAGGACTGGGGAGTCATTCAGACAGTATTGATAAGGACTGGGGAGTCATTCAGACAGTATTGATAAGGACTGGGGAGTCATTCAGACAGTATTGATCAGACAGTATTGATAGGGACTGGGGAGTCATTCAGACAGTATTGATAAGGACTGGGGAGTCATTCAGACAGTATTGATAAGGACTGGGGAGATAGGGACTGGGGAGTCATTCAGACAGTATTGATAAGGACTGGGGAGTCATTCAGACAGTATTGATAAGGACTGGGGAGTCATTCAGACAGTATTGATAGGAGGACTGGGGAGTCATTCAGACAGTATTGATAAGGACTGGGGAGTCATTCAGACAGTATTGATAAGGACTGGGGAGTCATTCAGACAGTATTGATAAGGACTGGGGAGTCATTCAGACAGTATTGATAAGGACTGGGGAGTCATTCAGACAGTATTGATAAGGACTGGGGAGTCATTCAGACAGTATTGATAAGGACTGGGAGTCATTCAGACAGTATTGATAAGGACTGGGGAGTCATTCAGACAGTATTGATAAGGACTGGGGAGTCATTCAGACAGTATTGATAAGGACTGGGGAGTCATTCAGACAGTATTGATAAGGACTGGGGAGTCATTCAGACAGTATTGATAAGGACTGGGGAGTCATTCAGACAGTATTGATAAGGACTGGGGAGTCATTCAGACAGTATTGATAAGGACTGGGGAGTCATTCAGACAGTATTGATAAGGACTGGGGAGTCATTCAGACAGTATTGATAAGTCATTCAGACTGGGGAGTCATTCAGACAGTATTGATAGGACTGGGGAGTCATTGGGACTGGGGAGTCATTCAGACAGTATTGATAAGGACTGGGGAGTCATTCAGACAGTATTGATAAGGACTGGGGAGTCATTCAGACAGTATTGATAAGGACTGGGGAGTCATTCAGACAGTATTGATAAGGACTGGGGAGTCATTCAGACAGTATTGATAAGGACTGGGGAGTCATTCAGACAGTATTGATAGGACTGGGGAGTCATTTGATAAGGACTGGGGAGTCATTCAGACAGTATTGATAAGGACTGGGGAGTCATTCAGACAGTATTGATAAGGACTGGGGAGTCATTCAGACAGTATTGATAAGGACTGGGGAGTCATTCAGACAGTATTGATAAGGACTGGGGAGTCATTCAGACAGTATTGATAAGGACTGGGGAGTCATTCAGACAGTATTGATAAGGACTGGGGAGTCATTCAGACAGTATTGATAAGGACTGGGGAGTCATTCAGACAGTATTGATAAGGACTGGGGAGTCATTCAGACAGTATTGATAAGGACTGGGGAGTCATTCAGACAGTATTGATAAGGACTGGGGAGTCATTCAGACAGTATTGAGTCATTCAGACAGTATTGATAAGGGAGTCATTCAGACAGTATTGATAAGGACTGGGAGTCATTCAGACAGTATTGATAAGGACTGGGGAGTCATTCAGACTGTATTGATAAGGACTGGGGAGTCATTCAGACAGTATTGATAAGGACTGGGGAGTCATTCAGACAGTATTGGTTGGGAGTCATTCAGACAGTATTGATAAGGACTGGGGAGTCATTCAGACAGTATTGATAAGGACTGGGGAGTCATTCAGACAGTATTGATAAGGACTGGGGAGTCATTCAGACAGTATTGATAAGGACTGGGGAGTCATTCAGACAGTATTGATAAGGACTGGGGAGTCATTCAGACAGTATTGATAAGGACTGGGGAGTCATTCAGACAGTATTGATAAGGACTGGGGAGTCATTCAGACAGTATTGATAAGGACTGGGGAGTCATTCAGACAGTATTGATAAGGACTGGGGAGTCATTCAGACAGTATTGATAAGGACTGGGGAGTCATTTGGGGAGACAGTATTGATAAGGACTGGGGAGTCATTCAGACAGTATTGATAAGGACTGGGGAGTCATTCAGACAGTATTGATAAGGACTGGGGAGTCATTCAGACAGTATTGATAAGGACTGGGGAGTCATTCAGACAGTATTGATAAGGACTGGGAGTCATTCAGACAGTATTGATAAGGACTGGGGAGTCATTCAGACAGTATTGATAAGGACTGGGGAGTCATTCAGACTGGGGAGTCATTCAGACAGTATTGATAAGGACTGGGAGTCATTCAGACAGTATTGATAGGGACTGGGGGAGTCATTCAGACAGTATTGATAAGGACTGGGGAGTCATTCAGACAGTATTGATAAGGACTGGGGAGTCATTCAGACAGTATTGATAAGGACTGGGGAGTCATTCAGACAGTATTGATAAGGACTGGGGAGTCATTCAGACAGTATTGATAAGGACTGGGGAGTCATTCAGACAGTATTGATAAGGACTGGGGAGTCATTCAGACAGTATTGATAAGGGACTGGGGAGTCATTCAGACAGTATTTGAGTCATTCAGACAGATTGATAAGGACTGGGGAGTCATTCAGACAGTATTGATAAGGACTGGGGAGTCATTCAGACAGTATTGATAAGGACTGGGGAGTCATTCAGACAGTATTGATAAGGACTGGGGAGTCATTCAGACAGTATTGATAAGGACTGGGGAGTCATTCAGACAGTATTGATAAGGACTGGGGAGTCATTCAGACAGTATTGATAAGGACTGGGGAGTCATTCAGACAGTATTGATAGGGACTGGGGAGTCATTCAGACATTGATTGATATTCAGACTGACTGGGGAGTCATTCAGACAGTATTGATAAGGACTGGGGAGTCATTCAGACAGTATTGATAAGGACTGGGGAGTCATTCAGACAGTATTGATAAGGACTGGGGAGTCATTCAGACAGTATTGATAAGGACTGGGGAGTCATTCAGACAGTATTGATAAGGACTGGGGAGTCATTCAGACAGTATTGATAAGGACTGGGGAGTCATTCAGACAGTATTGATAAGGACTGGGGAGTCATTCAGACAGTATTGATAAGGACTGGGGAGTCATTCAGACAGTATTGATAAGGACTGGGGAGTCATTCAGACAGTATTGATAAGGACTGGGGAGTCATTCAGTATTGATAGGGACAGTATTGATGATAAGGACTGGGGAGTCATTCAGACAGTATTGATAGGGAGTCATTCAGACAGTATTGATAGGGACTGGGGAGTCATTCAGACTGTATTGATAAGGACTGGGGAGTCATTCAGACAGTATTGGTAGGGAGTCATTCAGACAGTATTGATAAGGACTGGGGAGTCATTCAGACAGTATTGATAAGGACTGGGGAGTCATTCAGACAGTATTGATAAGGACTGGGGAGTCATTCAGACAGTATTGATAAGGACTGGGGAGTCATTCAGACAGTATTGATTGAGTCATTCAGACAGATTGGTAGGGAGTCATTCAGACAGTATTGATAAGGACTGGGGAGTCATTCAGACAGTATTGATAAGGACTGGGGAGTCATTCAGACAGTATTGATAAGGACTGGGGAGTCATTCAGACAGTATTGATAAGACAGATTGATAGGGGGGAGTCATTCAGACAGTATTGATAAGGACTGGGGGGGAGTCATTCAGACAGTATTGATAAGGACTGGGGAGTCATTCAGACAGTATTGATAAGGACTGGGGAGTCATTCAGACAGTATTGATAAGGACTGGGGAGTCATTCAGACAGTATTGATAAGGACTGGGGAGTCATTCAGACAGTATTGATAAGGACTGGGGAGTCATTCAGACAGTATTAAGGATGGGGAGTCATTCAGACAGTATTGATAAGGGGGAGTCATTCAGACAGTATTGATAAGGACTGGGGAGTCATTCAGACAGTATTGATAAGGACTGGGGAGTCATTCAGACAGTATTGATAAGGACTGGGGAGTCATTCAGACAGTATTGATAAGGACTGGGGAGTCATTCAGACAGTATTGATAAGGACTGGGGAGTCATTCATTCAGACAGTATTGATAAGGACTGGGGAGTCATTCAGACAGTATTGATAAGGACTGGGGAGTCATTCAGACAGTATTGATAAGGACTGGGGAGTCATTCAGACAGTATTGATAAGGACTGGGGAGTCATTCAGACAGTATTGATAAGGACTGGGGAGTCATTCAGACAGTATTGATAAGGACTGGGGAGTCATTCAGACAGTATTGATAAGGACTGGGGAGTCATTCAGACAGTATTGATAAGGACTGGGGAGTCATTCAGACAGTATTGATAAGGACTGGGGAGTCATTCAGACAGTATTGATAAGGACTGGGGAGTCATTCAGACAGTATTGATAAGGACTGGGGAGTCATTCAGACAGTATTGATAAGGACTGGGGAGTCATTCAGACAGTATTGATAAGGACTGGGGAGTCATTCAGACAGTATTGATAAGGACTGGGGAGTCATTCAGACAGTATTGATAAGGACTGGGGAGTCATTCAGACAGTATTGATAAGGACTAAGTCATTCAGACAGTATTGATAAGGGGAGTCATTCAGACAGTATTGATAAGGACTGGGGAGTCATTCAGACAGTATTGATAAGGACTGGGGAGTCATTCAGACAGTATTGATAAGGACTGGGGAGTCATTCAGACAGACAGTATTGATAAGGACTGGGGAGTCATTCAGACAGTATTGATAGGACTGGGGAGTCATTCAGACAGTATTGATAAGGACTGGGGAGTCATTCAGACAGTATTGATAAGGACTGGGGAGTCATTCAGACAGTATTGATAAGGACTGGGGAGTCATTCAGACAGTATTGATAAGGACTGGGGAGTCATTCAGACAGTATTGATAAGGACTGGGGAGTCATTCAGACAGTATTGATAAGGACTGGGGAGTCATTCAGACAGTATTGATAAGGACTGGGGAGTCATTCAGACAGTATTGTATTGATAAGGACTGGGGAGTCATTCAGACAGTATTGAGTGTAGGGAGTCATTCAGACAGTATTGATAAGGACTGGGGAGTCATTCAGACAGTATTGATAAGGACTGGGGAGTCATTCAGACAGTATTGATAAGGACTGGGGAGTCATTCAGACAGTATTGATAAGGACTGGGGAGTCATTCAGACAGTATTGATAAGGACTGGGGAGTCATTCAGACAGTATTGATAAGGACTGGGGAGTCATTCAGACAGTATTGATAAGGACTGGGGAGTCATTCAGACAGTATTGATAAGGACTGGGGAGTCATTCAGACAGTATTGATAAGGACTGGGGAGTCATTCAGACAGTATTGATATGGACTGGGGAGTCATTCAGACAGTATTGATAAGGACTGGGGAGTCATTCAGACAGTATTGATAAGGACTGGGGAGTCATTCAGACAGTATTGATAAGGACTGGGGGGGAGTCATTCAGACAGTATTGATAAGGACTGGGGAGTCATTCAGACAGTATTGATAAGGACTGGGGAGTCATTCAGACAGTATTGATAAGGACTGGGGAGTCATTCAGACAGTATTGATAAGGACTGGGGAGTCATTCAGACAGTATTGATAAGGACTGGGGAGTCATTCAGACAGTATTGATAAGGACTGGGGAGTCATTCAGACAGTATTGATAAGGACTGGGGAGTCATTCAGACAGTATTGATAAGGACTGGGGAGTCATTCAGACAGTATTGATAAGGACTGGGGAGTCATTCAGACAGTATTGATAAGGACTGGGGAGTCATTCAGACAGTATTGATAAGGACTGGGGAGTCATTCAGACAGTATTGATAAGGACTGGGGAGTCATTCAGACAGTATTGATAAGGACTGGGGAGTCATTCAGACAGTATTGATAAGGACTGGGGAGTCATTCAGACAGTATTGATAAGGACTGGGGAGTCATTCAGACAGTATTGATAAGGACTGGGGAGTCATTCAGACAGTATTGATAAGGACTGGGGAGTCATTCAGACAGTATTGATAAGGACTGGGGAGTCATTCAGACAGTATTGATAAGGACTGGGGAGTCATTCAGACAGTATTGATAAGGACTGGGGAGTCATTCAGACAGTATTGATACTGGGGGACAGGGAGTCATTCAGACAGTATTGATAAGGACTGGGGAGTCATTCAGACAGTATTGATAAGGACTGGGGAGTCATTCAGACAGTATTGATAAGGACTGGGGAGTCATTCAGACAGTATTGATAAGGACTGGGGAGTCATTCAGACAGTATTGATAAGGACTGGGGAGTCATTCAGACAGTATTGATAGGACTGGGGAGTCATTCAGACAGTATTGATAAGGACTGGGGGAGTCATTCAGACAGTATTGATAAGGACTGGGGAGGACAGTATTGATAAGGACTGGGGAGTCATTCAGACAGTATTGATAAGGACTGGGAGTCATTCAGACAGTATTGATAAGGACTGGGGAGTCATTCAGACAGTATTGATAAGGACTGGGGATCATTCAGACAGTATTGATAGGGACTGGGGAGTCATTCAGACAGTATTGATAAGTCATTCAGACAGTATTGATAAGGACTGGGGAGTCATTCAGACAGTATTGATAAGGACTGGGGAGTCATTCAGACAGTATTGATAAGGACTGGGGAGTCATTCAGACAGTATTGATAAGGACTGGGAGTCATTCAGACAGTATTGATAAGGACTGGGGAGTCATTCAGACAGTATTGATAAGGACTGGGGAGTCATTCAGACAGTATTGATAAGGACTGGGGAGTCATTCAGACAGTATTGATAAGGACTGGGGAGTCATTCAGACAGTATTGATAAGGACTGGGGAGTCATTCAGACAGTATTGATATGGGGAGTCATTCAGACAGTATTGATAAGGACTGGGGAGTCATTCAGACAGTATTGATAAGGACTGGGGAGTCATTCAGACAGTATTGATAAGGACTGGGGAGTCATTCAGACAGTATTGATAAGGACTGGGGAGTCATTGATTGAAGGACTGGGGAGTCATTCAGACAGTATTGATAAGGACTGGGGAGTCATTCAGACAGTATTGATAAGGACTGGGGAGTCATTCAGACAGTATTGATAAGGACTGGGGAGTCATTCAGACAGTATTGATAAGGACTGGGGAGTCATTCAGACAGTATTGATAAGGACTGGGGAGTCATTCAGACAGTATTGATAAGGACTGGGGAGTCATTCAGACAGTATTGATAAGGACTGGGGAGTCATTCAGACAGTATTGATAAGGACTGGGGAGTCATTCAGACAGTATTGATAAGGACTGGGGAGTCATTCAGACAGTATTGATAAGGACTGGGGAGTCATTCAGACAGTATTGATAAGGACTGGGGAGTCAGTATTGATAAGGACTGGGAGTCATTCAGACAGTATTGATAAGGACTGGGGAGTCATTCAGACAGTATTGATAAGGACTGGGGAGTCATTCAGACAGTATTGATAAGGACTGGGGAGTCATTCAGACAGTATTGATAAGGACTGGGAGTCATTCAGACAGTATTGATAAGGACTGGGGAGTCATTCAGACAGTATTGATAAGGACTGGGGAGTCATTCAGACAGTATTGATAAGGACTGGGGAGTCATTCAGACAGTATTGATAAGGACTGGGGAGTCATTCAGACAGTATTGATAAGGACTGGGGAGTCATTGTATTGAAGGACTGGGGAGTCATTCAGACAGTATTGATAACTGGGGAGTCATTCAGACAGTATTGATGGACTGGGGAGTCATTCAGACAGTATTGATAAGGACTGGGGAGTCATTCAGACAGTATTGATAAGGACTGGGGAGTCATTCAGACAGTATTGATAAGGACTGGGGAGTCATTCAGACAGTATTGATAAGGACTGGGGAGTCATTCAGACAGTATTGATAAGGACTGGGGAGTCATTCAGACAGTATTGATAAGGACTGGGGAGTCATTCAGACAGTATTGATAAGGACTGGGGAGTCATTCAGACAGTATTGATAAGGACTGGGGAGTCATTCAGACAGTATTGATAGGACTGGGGAGTCATTCAGACAGTATTGGGGAGTCATTCAGGATTGATAAGGGAGTCATTCAGACAGTATTGATAAGGACTGGGGAGTCATTCAGACAGTATTGATAAGGACTGGGGAGTCATTCAGACAGTATTGATAAGGACTGGGGAGTCATTCAGACAGTATTGATAGGGACTGGGAGTCATTCAGACAGTATTGAAGGACTGGGGAGTCATTCAGACAGTATTGATAAGGACAGTATTGGTAGGGAGTCATTCAGACAGTATTGATAAGGACTGGGGAGTCATTCAGACAGTATTGATAAGGACTGGGGAGTCATTCAGACAGTATTGATAAGGACTGGGGAGTCATTCAGACAGTATTGATAAGGACTGGGGAGTCATTCAGACAGTATTGATAAGGACTGGGGAGGACTGGGGGAGTCATTCAGACAGTATTGATAAGGACTGGGAGTCATTCAGACAGTATTGATAAGGACTGGGGAGTCATTCAGACAGTATTGATAAGGACTGGGGAGTCATTCAGACAGTATTGATAAGGACTGGGGAGTCATTCAGACAGTATTGATAAGGACTGGGGAGTCATTCAGACAGTATTGATAAGGACTGGGGAGTCATTCAGACAGTATTGATAAGGACTGGGAGTCATTCAGACAGTATTGATAAGGACTGGGGAGTCATTCAGACAGTATTGATAAGGACTGGGAGTCATTCAGACAGTATTGATAGGGACTGGGGAGTCATTCAGACAGTATTGATAAGGACTGGGGAGTCATTCAGACAGTATTGATAAGGACTGGGGAGTCATTCAGACAGTATTGATAAGGACTGGGGAGTCATTCAGACAGTATTGATAGGGACTGGGGAGTCATTCAGACAGTATTGATAAGGACTGGGGGAGTCATTCAGACAGTATTGATAAGGACTGGGGAGTCATTCAGACAGTATTGATAAGGACTGGGGAGTCATTCAGACAGTATTGATAAGGACTGGGGAGTCATTCAGACAGTATTGATAAGGACTGGGGAGTCATTCAGACAGTATTGATAGGACTGGGGAGTCATTCAGACAGTATTGATAAGGACAGTATTGATAAGGACGGGTGGGGGGAGTCATTCAGACAGTATTGATAAGGACTGGGGAGTCATTCAGACAGTATTGATAAGGACTGGGGAGTCATTCAGACAGTATTGATAGGACTCAGGGGAGTCATTCAGACAGTATTGATAAGGACTGGGGAGTCATTCAGACAGTCAGACAGTATTGATAAGGACTGGGGAGTCATTCAGACAGTATTGATAAGGACTGGGGAGTCATTCAGACAGTATTGATAAGGACTGGGGAGTCATTCAGACAGTATTGATAAGGACTGGGGAGTCATTCAGACAGTATTGATAAGGACTGGGGAGTCATTCAGACAGTATTGATAAGGACTGGGGAGGACTAAGGGGAGTCATTCAGACAGTATTGATAAGGACTGGGGAGTCATTCAGACAGTATTGATAAGGACTGGGGAGTCATTCAGACAGTATTGATAAGGACAGACAGTATTGGGAGTCATTCAGACAGTATTGATAAGGACTGGGAGTCATTCAGACAGACTGGGGAGTCATTTGATAAGGACTGGGGAGTCATTCAGACAGTATTGATAAGGACTGGGGAGTCATTCAGACAGTATTGATAAGGACTGATAAGGGGGAGTCATTCAGACAGTATTGATAGGGACTGGGGAGTCATTCAGACAGTATTGATAAGGACTGGGGAGTCATTCAGACAGTATTGATAAGGACTGGGGAGTCATTCAGACAGTATTGATAAGGACTGGGGAGTCATTCAGACAGTATTGATAGGGAGTCATTCAGACAGTATTGATAAGGACTGGGGAGTCATTCAGACAGTATTGATAAGGACTGGGGAGTCATTCAGACAGTATTGATAAGGACTGGGGAGTCATTCAGACAGTATTGATAAGGACTGGGGAGTCATTCAGACAGTATTGATAAGGACTGGGGAGTCATTCAGACAGTATTGATAAGGACTGGGAGTCATTCAGACAGTATTGATAAGGACTGGGGAGTCATTCAGACAGTATTGATAAGGACTGGGGAGTCATTCAGACAGTATTGATAAGGACTGGGGAGTCATTCAGACAGTATTGATAAGGACTGGGGAGTCATTCAGACAGTATTGATAAGGACTGGGGAGTCATTCAGACAGTATTGATAAGGACTGGGGAGTCATTCAGACAGTATTGATGACTGGGGAGTCATTCAGACAGTATTGATAAGGGGGAGTCATTCAGACAGTATTGATAAGGACTGGGGAGTCATTCAGACAGTATTGATAAGGACTGGGGAGTCATTCAGACAGTATTGATAAGGACTGGGAAGTCATTCAGACAGTATTGATAGGGACTGGGAAGTCATTCAGACAGTATTGATAAGGACTGGGGAGTCATTCAGACAGTATTGATAAGGACTGGGGAGTCATTCAGACAGTATTGATAAGGGACTGGGGAGTCATTCAGACAGTATTGATAAGGACTGGGGAGTCATTCAGACAGTATTGATAGGGACTGGGGAGTCATTCAGACAGTATTGATAAGGACTGGGGAGTCATTGTATTGATAAGGACTGGGGAGTCATTCAGACAGTATTGATAAGGACTGGGGAGTCATTCAGACAGTACGCACACGTCCATGGCATCCAGCACCTGTCGTAAGAGAGGATGTTAGCATGGACGCTAATGTCTTCCTATGGGAGATGCTAAAATGTTGCATTGTGGTATACTTGATGGTATACAACTATGCATGCCCAGCTTGTGTTAGCATGGTCGCTAAGTGTGACATGTTTTCCTATGGGAGATGCTAAAATGTTGCATTGTGGTATACTTGACGGTATACAACTATGCATGCCCAGCTTGTGTTAGCATGGTCGCTAAGTGTGACATGTTTTCCTATGGGAGATGCTAACATGTTGCATTGTGGTATACTTGACGGTATACACCTATGCATGCCCAGCTTGTGTTAGCATGGTCGCTAAGTGTGACATGTTTTCCTATGGGAGATGCTAACATGTTGCATTGTGGTATACTTGACGTATACACCTATGCATGCCCAGCTTGTGTTAGCATGGTCTCTAAGTTTTCCTATGGGAGATGCTAACAGTTCCCCGTCTTAGTAATGATGACTGTCTCTGACCTGTAGCAGTTCGTCCACGTCGCTCTCTGGGGCCAGAGCCTGTATCTCCTCTAGTCTGTAGCGCCCCCTGTAGTGGTGGATGGCTTTAGGCGTGTCCACAGAGAGGAGGCGGGCTAACACCCACTACACAGCCAGCGGGGGCTCCAACACCATCACATCCTGCACCGTCTCACTCTGCATCAGGTTGATCTGTTTGGAGGACGGGGAAGAGAGAGAGATGGACACAAAATGAGGGAGAGAAAGCACGGGGGAGAGAGAGATGTATAGTCACAAATAAATTGTCCATAGTTTTTTTTTCTTTTCATACCTTTATTTAACCAGGCAAGTCAGTTAAGAACAAATTCTTATTTTCAAATCCCCGTCAGCTCGGGGATTTGAACTTGAAACCTTTTGGTTACTAGTCCAACGCTCTAACCACTAGGCTACCCTGCCTCCCCTAGTTAAGGGTGGCATGTAAAAATCTTTCCAGTGTGAAATAGTTCCCGATCATTGTGAATGAACTGGGATGACGTTACAATAACTGCTCGTGCGTCTCCATGTGATTGGCTGATATCTCTCACACCCTCCCTGAACCAAGGTTCAGTACCATGTAGGTAGAAGGAACCAAGGTTCAGCACCATGTAGGTAGAAGGAACCAATGTTCAGTACCATGTAGGTAGAAGGATCCAATGTTCAGTACCATGTAGGTAGAAGGATCCAATGTTCAGTACCATGTAGGTAGAAAGAACCAAGGTTCAGTACCATGTAGGTAGAAGGATCCAATGTTCAGTACCACGTAGGTAGAAAGAACCAAGGTTCAGTACCATGTAGGTAGAAAGAACCAATGTTCAGTACCATGTAGGTAGAAAGAACCAAGGTTCAGTACCATGTAGGTAGAAGGATCCAATGTTCAGTACCATGTAGGTAGAAAGAACCAATTTCGTTGGTCTAATATGAGGAGGAAACTGAACTTCCTAACCTCCTGCCAACGTATGACCATGTTAAAGACACATATTTCCCTCAGATTACACAGACCCACAAAGTATTCAAAAACAAATCCAATTGTGATGAAATTCCACAGTGCGACTTCACAGCAGCAAGATTTGTGACCTGTTGCCACAAGAAAAGGTCAACCAGTGAAGAACAAACTCCATTGTAAATACAACCCATATTTATATTTCTTATTTTCCCTTTAACTATTTGCACATCGTTACAACACTGTATATAGACATAATATGACATTTGAAATGTGTTTATTGTTTTGGAACTGTTCACTATTGTTTATTTCACTTTTGTTTTTATCTATTGCACTTGCTTTGGCAATGTAAACATATGTTAGAGAGAGATGGATAGAGCGAGAGAGAGATGGAGAGAGAGAGAGAGAGAGAGAGAGAGAGAGAGAGAGAGAGAGAGAGAGAGAGAGAGAGAGAACAGGGAGAGTAAGAGAGAAAGGTGAATGGAGTTAGCATATCAAATATAATCTGGTATTGAATTGTGTGAAGTACAAGACAGGACAGACAATCACTGTTTCCAGAAGGAGGAACACACTGCTAAACAGTGACACCTGGTGGCAGGAACCAGAACCTCACAACACAGACACTGAATAGAGGAGTATCCTGGGTTGAATACGGATCCTTGACACTATTTGAGGTGCACTCGACTTACGTTGAAGTTCGGACGTTTGTATAATAGGGTGTGTGTGTACCTCTCCATGTTGTGGAGTTGCTGTGTGTGTGTGTGTGTGTGTGTGTGTGTGTGTGTGTGTGTGTGTGTGTGTGTGTGTGTGTGTGTGTGTGTGTATGTGTGTGTACCTCTCCCATGCTGTGGAGCTGCTGTGTGTGTGTGTGTGTGTGTGTGTGTGTGTGTGTGTGTGTGTGTGTGTGTGTGTGTGTGTGTGTGTGTGTGTGTGTGTGTGTGTGTGTGTGTGTGTGTACCTCTCCCATGCTGTGGAGCTGCTGTGTGTGTGTGTGTGTGTGTGTGTGTGTGTGTGTGTGTGTGTGTGTGTGTGTACCTCTCCATGTTGTGGAGCTGCTGTGTGTGTGTGTGTGTGTGTGTGTGTACCTCTCCCATGCTGTGGAGCTGCTGTGTGTGTGTGTGTGTGTGTGTGTGTGTGTGTGTGTGTGTGTGTGTGTGTGTGTGTGTGTGTGTGTGTGTACCTCTCCCATGCTGTGGAGCTGCTGTGCGACCCCTCGGAGGTGCTCCTCGCTGACCAGTGGGTTGATGTGTTCCTGGACATCAGAGACAAACTGTTGCCATGACGTCAGCTGGTTAGGCCACTCATTTTCCTCCAGGAGGGCAGGGTCGAGACCAGACACTCTGAAAAGGCCGACATGGGACTACAGGTCTGTCAGAGAGAGGGCAGAGAGAGGGACTTAACAAATTTGACCCTAATAACTACCGTGGGATATGCGTCAAAAGAAACCTTGGGAAAATCCTCTGCATTATCATTAACAGCAGACTCATACATCTACTCAGCCAAAACAATGTACTGAGCAAATGTCAAATTGGCTTCTTACCAAATTAGCGTACAACAGACCACGTATTCACCCTGCACAGCCTCATTGGCAAACAAACTAAACGAGTCATTCTCATTCTCATTCCACGTTGATTTCAAAAAACCTTTTGGACTCAATGTGTCATAAGTCCCATTTCTCTAAAGACAAATAATACCAAAAACAAGGTAGGCTTCTGTTGCAACATTGTAGCCAACATCACCAGCATTGCTATGGAAATAAGTACATTAACACCCTCAACCAGCAGCTGGTCATGATGTCCTCTGCATCTAGAGAACATGTCCACCAGCTTGCTACAACAAAGGCAGAACCCGAGACCAGCATGGCCTCCATCACACAGCCCGATGACACTGCACCAGCCTTCCTGTCTGCTCCAGCCCAGGTTAGCCAACCAGCCTCCCAGTCTGCTCCAGCCCAGGTCAGCCAACCAGCCTCCCAGTCTGCTCCAGCCCAGGTCAGCCAACCAGCCTCCCAGTCTGCTCCAGCCCAGGTCAGCCAACCAGCCTCCCAGTCTGCTCCAGCCCAGGTCAGCCAACCAGCCTCCCAGTCTGCTCCAGCCCAGGTCAGCCAACCAGCCTCCCAGTCTGCTCCAGCCCAGGTCAGCCAACCAGCCTCCCAGTCTGCTCCAGCCCAGGTCAGCCAACCAGCCTCCCAGTCTGCTCCAGCCCAGGTCAGCCAACCAGCCTCCCAGTCTGCTACCAGCCTCCCAGTCTGCTCCAGCCCAGGTTAGCCAACCAGCCTCCCAGTCTGCTCCAGCCCAGGTCAGCCAACCAGCCTCCCAGTCTGCTTCAGCCCAGGTCAGCCAACCAGCCTCCCAGTCTGCTCCAGCCCAGGTCAGCCAACCAGCCTCCCAGTCTGCTCCAGCCCAGGTCAACCTACCAGCCTCCCAGTCTGCTCCAGCCCAGGTTAACCTACCAGCCTCCCAGTCTGCTCCAGCCCAGTTTAACCTACCAGCCTCCCAGTCTGCTCCAGCCCAGGTCAGCCAACCAGCCTCCCAGTCTGCTACCAGCCTCCCAGTCTGCTCCAGCCCAGGTTAGCCAACCAGCCTCCCAGTCTGCTCCAGCCCAGGTCAGCCAACCAGCCTCCCAGTCTGCTTCAGCCCAGGTCAGCCAACCAGCCTCCCAGTCTGCTCCAGCCCAGGTCAGCCAACCAGCCTCCCAGTCTGCTCCAGCCCAGGTCAACCTACCAGCCTCCCAGTCTGCTCCAGCCCAGGTTAACCTACCAGCCTCCCAGTCTGCTCCAGCCCAGTTTAACCTACCAGCCTCCCAGTCTGCTCCAGCCCAGGTCAACCTACCAGCCTCCCAGTCTGCTACCAGCCCAGAATACCAGCCTCCCAGTCTGCTCCAGCCCAGGTCAACCTCTCAATCTGCTCCAACCCAGGTCAACCTCCCAGTCTGCTCCAGCTCAAGCTCAAGCCCAGGTCAGCCAACCAGCCTCCCAGTCTGCTCCAGCCCAGGTCAACCTACCAGCCTCCCAGTCTGCTTCAGCCCAGGTCAACCTACCAGCCTCCCAGTCTGCTCCAGCCCAGGTCAGCCAACCAGCCTCCCAGTCTGCTCAAGCCCAGGTCAGCCAACCAGCCTCCCAGTCTGCTCCAGCCCAGGTTAGCCAACCAGCCTCCCAGTCTGCTCAAGCCCAGAATACCAGCCTCCCAGTCTGCTCCAGCCCAGGTCA
>NW_027012483.1:0-19273 GCF_036934945.1 Oncorhynchus masou masou
CAATCTAGGTCAAATAGTCAAATGTCCTACATATCAATACATACACACAAACTATATATATATATAACTATCTAGGTCAAATATCCTACATATCAATACATACACACAAACTATATATATATATAACTATCTAGGTCAAATATCCTACATATCAATACATACATACAAACTATATATATATAACTATCTAGGTCAAATATCCTACATACAAACAATCTAGGTCAAATGTCCTACATATCAATACATACACACAAACTATATATATACATAACTATCTAGGTCAAATATCCTACATATCAATACATACATACAAACTATATATATATAACTATCTAGGTCAAATATCCTACATATAAATACATACACACAAACTATATATATATAACTATCTAGGTCAAATATCCTACATATCAATACATACACACAAACTATATATATATAACTATCTCGGTCAAATAGCCTACATATAAATACATACACACAAACTATATATATATATAACTATCTCGTCAAATATCCTACATGTCAATACATACACAAACTGTCTAGGTCGAATATCTGTGAGGTGATGCTTTATCTATTTTTTTGAAACCAGGTTTGCTGCTTATTTGATCAATATGAGATGGAATGAAGTTCCATGCAATAATGGCTCTATGCAATACTGTACGTTTTCTTGAGTTTGTTCTGGATTTGGGGACTGTGAAAAGACCCCTGGTGGCATGTCTGGTGGGATAAGTGTGTGTCTCAGAGCTGTGTGTAAGTTGACTATGCCAACAATTTGGAGTTTTCAACACATTAATGTTTCTTATAAAAAACAAGAAGTCAGCCTCTCCTCAACTCTGAGCCAAGAGAGACTGGAATGCATAGTATTTATATCAGCCCTCTGATTACAATGAAGAACGAGACGTGCTGCTCTGTTCTGGACCAGCTGCAGGTCAACTAGCTCTTTCTTTGCAGCACTTGACCACATGACTGGACAATAATCAAGATTAGATCAAACTAGAGCCTGCAGGACTTGACCATACGACTGGACAATAATCAAGATAAGATAAAACTATAGCCTGCCGGACTTGACCATACGACTGAACACTAATCAAGATCAGATAAAACTAGAGCCTGCCGGACTTGACCATACGACTGGACACTAATCAAGATAAGATAAAACTAGAGCCTGCAGGACTTGACCATACGACTGGACACTAATCAAGATAAGATAAAACTAGAGCCTGCCGGACTTGACCATACGACTGGACACTAATCAAGATAAGATAAAACTAGAGCCTGCAGGACTTGCTTTGTGAAGTGTGGTGTCAAAAAGCAGAGCATCTCTTTTTATTACGGACAGACCTCTCCCCATCTTTACAACCATTAAATCAATATGTTTTGACCATAACAGTTTACAATCTTAGGTAACGCCAAGTAATTTAGTCTCCTCAACTTGTTCAACAGACACACCATTCATTACCAGATTCAGCTGAGGTCTAGAACTTAGGAATGATTTGTACCAAATACTTGTAGTTTTAGAGATGTTGAGGACCAGTTTATTACTGGCCACCCATTCCAAAATTGACTGCAACTCTCTAAGAGTATTATTATATTATTGATCGATTGACTAGGATTTTTCAAATCCCCCAGCAGTGCTATTTGCAGAGTTAGCTCCAGGTAAATGTTGCAATTCTTC
This sequence comes from Oncorhynchus masou masou, assembly GCF_036934945.1. Lineage (NCBI taxonomy): Eukaryota > Metazoa > Chordata > Actinopteri > Salmoniformes > Salmonidae > Oncorhynchus > Oncorhynchus masou. The sequence goes on from NW_027012483.1 coordinate 1,682, forward strand.
AGCCATTCCTGCCAAGCTACATTTGGACAGCAGCAAAACAAATGATCTCATGATTCCGTATCTTTACAGAAAAATCTGCAAAGCTGGGATGGTTGTATCCTCCATATAAACTCAGCAAAAAAAAGAAAGGTCCTCTCACTGTCAACCGTGACTTCATGAGCTGTGGTGGCTGACATGTATATGATTGAATCATCAGCATACATGGACACACAGGCTTTGTTTAATGTCAGTGGCAGGTCAATGGTAAAAATAGAAAAGAGTAGAGGGCCTAGAGAGCTTTCCTGCGGTACACCACGCACTGCATGTTTGACATTAGAGAAGCTTCCATTAAAGAATAACCTCTAGAGAAGTTAAAAGGGCTCAAGTCTTGGCTCAGGGCTGGGGTAGAGAAGTGAACGAGAAGTGAACGACAGATATTTAGGTAGTCTACCACCATTTCACTAGTCTACAGCAATTAACTAGTCTACACCCATTTAACTAGTCAATGGCCATTTAACTAGTCTTCGGCCATTAAACTAGTCTTCGGCCATTTAACTCGTCAACGGCCATTTAACTAGTCTTCTGTCATTTAACTAGTCTACGGCCATTTAGCTAATCTACCGCCATTTAACTTGACCCCTTTTTGTAATAGCACCACATCAAACAAAGAGGGGAGTATCGCAGTGACAAGTCTTAAAATGTATTTTATAATGCATAATACAATACAAACAGCTATATAGTGTATTGGTGGTATCTGGACATTTGATATTATGGTACTGCTGATGATTCAGCTGATTAGGCAAGGATAGATCAGACAGATAATGTAATTAAATCACGTCGCGTCTCACAAAAGAAATCAAAGCCATCAAATCAATAATTGTGATGTCAGTAAAGAATTATAAACCAAGTCACTGTAACGATGACACCGTGAGTTGAGAAGCAGGTGCAGGTAAAATGTTTAATGAAAACATGAAATAAGACACAGTGTAACAGAAGTGAGGTAACATGAACACAGGTGCAATACCACCTGAGGAATGATCAAAAGGAAGGGACCTATAGAGGAGAGGTAATGAAGTCCAGGTGTGAATCATAATGATGAGGGCCAGGTGAGCGTAATGATGAGGGCCAGGTGTGGGTAATGATGAGGGCCAGGTGAGCGTAATGATGAGGGCCAGGTGTGGGTAATGATGAGGGCCAGGTGTGGGTAATGATGAGGGCCATGTGTGGGTAATGATGAGGGCCAGGTGTAGGTAATGATGAGGGCCAGGTGTGGGTACTGACGAGGGCCAGGTGAGCGTAATGATGAGGACCAGGGTTGGGTAATGATGAGGGCCAGGTGTGGGTAATGATGAGGGCCAGGTGTTGGTAATGATGAGGGCCAGGTGTGGGTAATGTTGAGGGCCAGGTGTGGGTAATGTTGAGGGCCAGATGTGCGCATAGATGATTTCCGGCGACATCGCACGCCTGAGGGGAAGAGCAGCAGTAGAAGTGACAGTACCAGGTCAATATATTATAAACCCAGTCATTTAAAGTACAGAACCAGGTCAATATATTATAAACCCAGTCATTCACAGTACCAGGTCAATATATTATAAACCCAGTCATTCACAGTACAGTACCAGGTCTATATATTATAAACCCAGTCATTCACACTACAGTACCAGGTCAATATATTATAAACCCAGTCATTCACACTACAGTACCAGGTCAATATATTATAAACCCAGTCATTCACAGTACCAGGTCTATATATTATAAACCCAGTCATTCACAGTACCAGGTCAATATATTATAAACCCAGTCATTCACAGTACCAGGTCAATATATTATAAACCCAGTCATTCACAGTACAGTACCAGGTCAATATATTATAAACCCAGTCATTCACAGTACCAGGTCAATATATTATAAACCCAGTCATTCACAGTACCAAGTCAATATATTATAAACCCAGTCATTCACAGTACCAGGTCAATATATTATAAACCCAGCCATTCACAGTACCAGGTCAATATATTATAAACCCAGTCATTCACAGTACCAGGTCAATATATTATAAACCCAGTCATTCACAGTACCAGGTCAATATATTATAAACCCAGTCATTCACAGTACCAGGTCAATATATTATAAACCCAGTCATTCACACTACAGTACCAGGTCTATATATTATAAACCCAGTCATTCACAGTACAGTACCAGGTCAATATATTATAAACCCAGTCATTCACAGTACCAGGTCAATATATTATAAACCCAGTCATTCACAGTACCAGGTCAATATATTATAAACCCAGTCATTCACAGTACCAGGTCAATATATTATAAACCCAGTCATTCAATATATTATAAACCCAGTCATTGGCCCCACTACAGTACCAGGTCAATATATTATAAACCCAGTCATTCACAGTACCAGGTCAATATATTATAAACCCAGTCATTCACACTACAGTACCAGGTCTATATATTATAAACCCAGTCATTGACAGTACCAGGTCTATATATTATAAACCCAGTTATTCACAGTACCAGGTCAATATATTATAAACCCAGTCATTCACAGTACCAGGTCAATATATTATAAACCCAGTCATTCACAGTACCAGGTCAATATATTATAAACCCAGTCATTCACAGTACCAGGTCTATATATTATAAACCCAGTTATTCACAGTACCAGGTCAATATATTATAAACCCAGTCATTCACAGTACCAGGTCAATATATTATAAACCCAGTCATTCACAGTACCAGGTCAATATATTATAAACCCAGTCATTCACACTACAGTACCAGGTCAATATATTATAAACCCAGTCATTCACACTACAGTACCAGGTCAATATATTATAAACCCAGTCATTCACACTACAGTACCAGGTCAATATATTATAAACCCAGTCATTCACACTACAGTACCAGGTCAATATATTATAAACCCAGTCATTCACAGTACAGTACCAGGTCAATATATTATAAACCCAGTCATTCACAGTACCAGGTCAATATATTATAAACCCAGTCATTCACAGTACAGTACCAGGTCAATATATTATAAACCCAGTCATTCACACTACAGTACCAGGTCAATATATTATAAATTCACAGTCATTATATTATAAACAGTCATTCACAGTAGGTCAATATATTATAAACCCAGTCATTCACAGTACCAGGTCAATATATTATAAACCCAGTCATTCACAGTACAGTACCAGGTCAATATATTATAAACCCAGTCATTCACAGTACCAGGTCTATATATTATAAACCCAGTCATTCACAGTACAGTACCAGGTCAATATATTATAAACCCAGTCATTCACAGTACCAGGTCTATATATTATAAACCCAGTCATTCACAGTACCAGGTCTATATATTATAAATCCAGTCATTCACAGTACAGTACCAGGTCAATATATTATAAACCCAGTCATTCACAGTACCAGGTCAATATATTATAAACCCAGTCATTCACAGTACAGTACCAGGTCAATATATTATAAACCCAGTCATTCACAGTACCAGGTCAATATATTATAAACCCAGTCATTCACAGTACAGTACCAGGTCAATATATTATAAACCCAGTCATTCACAGTACCAGGTCAATATATTATAAACCCAGTCATTCACAGTACCAGGTCAATATATTATAAACCCAGTCATTCACAGTACAGTACCAGGTCAATATATTATAAACCCAGTCATTCACACTACAGTACCAGGTCAATATATTATAAACCCAGTCATTCACAGTACAGTACCAGGTCAATATATTATAAACCCAGTCATTCACAGTACCAGGTCAATATATTATAAACCCAGTCATTCACAGTACCAGGTCAATATATTATAAACCCAGTCATTCACAGTACCAGGTCAATATATTATAAACCCAGTCATTCACAGTACCAGGTCAATATATTATAAACCCAGTCATTCACAGCACCAGGTCAATATAAGGTCAATATATTATAAACCCAGTCATTCACAGTACCAGGTCAATATATTATAAACCCAGTCATTCACAGTACAGTACCAGGTCAATATATTATAAACCCAGTCATTCACAGTACCAGGTCAATATATTATAAACCCAGTCATTGACAGTACCAGGTCAATATATTATAAACCGAGTCATTCACACTACAGTACCAGGTCAATATATTATAAACCCAGTAATTCACAGTACCAGGTCAATATATTATAAACCCAGTCATTCACAGTACCAGGTCAATATATTATAAACCCAGTCATTCACAGTACCAGGTCAATATATTATAAACCCAGTCATTCACAGTACCAGGTCAATATATTATAAACCCAGTCATTCACAGTACAGTACCAGGTCAATATATTATAAACCCAGTCATTCACAGTACCAAGTCAATCTATTATAAACCAAGTCATTCACAGTACAGTACCAGGTCAATATATTATAAACCCAGTCATTCACAGTACCAGGTCAATACATTATAAACCCAGTCATTCACAGTACATTACCAGGTCAATACATTATAAACCCAGTCATTCACAGTACAGTACCAGGTCAATATATTATAAACCCAGTCATTCACAGTACCAGGTCAATATATTATAAACCCAGTCATTCACAGTACCAGGTCAATATATTATAAACCCAGTCATTCACAGTACCAGGTCAATATATTATAAACCCAGTCATTCACAGTACAGTACCAGGTCAATATATTATAAACCCAGTCATTCACAGTACCAGGTCAATATATTATAAACCCAGTCATTCACAGTACAGTACCAGGTCAATATATTATAAACCCAGTCATTCACAGTACCAGGTCAATATATTATAAACCCAGTCATTCACAGTACCAGGTCAATATATTATAAACCCAGTCATTCACAGTACAGTACCAGGTCAATATATTATAAACCCAGTCATTCACAGTACCAGGTCAATACATTATAAACCCAGTCATTCACAGTACATTACCAGGTCAATATATTATAAACCCAGTCATTCACAGTACCAGGTCAATATATTATAAACCCAGTCATTCACAGTACCAGGTCAATATATTATAAACCCAGTCATTCACAGTACCAGGTCAATATATTATAAACCCAGTCATTCACAGTACCAGGTCAATATATTATAAACCCAGTTATTCACAGTACCAGGTCAATATATTATAAACCCAGTCATTCACAGTACCAGGTCAATATATTATAAACCCAGTCATTCACAGTACCAGGTCTATATATTATAAACCCAGTCATTCACAGTACCAGGTCAATATATTATAAACCCAGTCATTCACAGTACCAGGTCAATATATTATAAACCCAGTCATTCACAGTACAGTACCAGGTCAATATATTATAAACCCAGTCATTCACAGTACCAGGTCAATATATTATAAACCCAGTCATTCACAGTACCAGGTCTATATATTATAAACCCAGACATTCACAGTACAGTACCAGGTCAATATATTATAAACCCAGTCATTCACACTACAGTACCAGGTCAATATATTATAAACCCAGTCATTCACAGTACAGTACCAGGTCAATATATTATAAACCCAGTCATTCACAGTACCAGGTCTATATATTATAAACCCAGTCATTCACAGTACCAGGTCAATATATTATAAACCCAGTTATTCACAGTACAGTACCAGGTCAATATATTATAAACCCAGTCATTCACAGTACCAGGTCAATATATTATAAACCCAGTTATTCACAGTACCAGGTCAATATATTATAAACCCAGTCATTCACAGTACCAGGTCAATATATTATAAACCCAGTCATTCACAGTACCAGGTCAATATATTAAAACCCAGTCATTCACAGTACCAGGTCAATATATTATAAACCCAGTCATTCACAGTACCAGGTCAATATATTATAAACCCAGTCATTCACAGTCAATATATTATAAACCCAGTACCAGGTCAATATATTATAAACCCAGTCATTCACAGTACAGTACCAGGTCAATACATTATAAACCCAGTCATTCACAGTACCAGGTCAATATATTATAAACCCAGTCATTCACACTACAGTACCAGGTCAATATATTATAAACCCAGTCATTCACAGTACAGTACCAGGTCAATACATTATAAACCCAGTCATTCACAGTACCAGGTCAATATATTATAAACCCAGTCATTCACACTACAGTACCAGGTCAATATATTATAAACCCAGTCATTCACAGTACCAGGTCAATATATTATAAACCCAGTCATTCACAGTACAGTACCAGGTCAATATATTATAAACCCAGTCATTCACAGTACCAGGTCTATATATTATAAACCCAGTCATTCACACTACAGTACCAGGTCAATATATTATAAACCCAGTCATTCACACTACAGTACCAGGTCAATATATTATAAACCCAGTCATTCACATTACCAGGTCAATATATTATAAACCCAGTCATTCACAGTACCAGGTCAATATATTATAAACCCAGTCATTCACAGTACAGTACCAGTTCAATATATTATAAACCCAGTCATTCACAGTACCAGGTCAATATATTATAAACCCAGTCATTCACAGTACCAGGTCAATATATTATAAACCCAGTCATTCACAGTACAGTACCAGGTCAATATATTATAAACCCAGTCATTCACAGTACCAGGTCAATATATTATAAACCCAGTCATTCACAGTACAGTACCAGGTCAATATATTATAAACCCAGTCATTCACAGTACCAGGTCTATATATTATAAACCCAGTCATTCACAGTACAGTACCAGGTCAATATATTATAAACCCAGTCATTCACAGTACCAGGTCTATATATTATAAACCCAGTCATTCACAGTACAGTACCAGGTCAATATATTATAAACCCAGTCATTCACACTACAGTACCAGGTCAATATATTATAAACCCAGTCATTCACAGTACCAGGTCTATATATTATAAACCCAGTCATTCACAGTACCAGGTCTATATATTATAAACCCAGTCATTCACAGTTCCAGGTCTATATATTATAAACCCAGTCATTCTGTCATGTCTTGTTATGTCTGTTCCTGTCCTTTCTCTTCATTCTCTCTCTCTGCTGGTCTTTTTAGGTTACCTTCTCTGTCTCTCATTCTTCAGCTGTTCTACATTTCCTCTAACTACCTCATTCACTCTTTCACACCTGTTCTCTCTTCCCCCTCTGATTAGGTCTCTATTTCTTTCTCTGTTCCTGCTACTTTCAGTGTCTGATTCTTGTTTGTGTTTTTTGATGCCAGAAGCAAGCTGTCGTCTCGTTTGCTTCCACCTTGTCCTGTCCTGTCGGAGTCTGCCTGGCAGGAGCATCCTGCACTATACTAACGTTCTTTTTGTTCCGCTGACAACGTTGGAAGAGGATTTATGCCATTCCTGTATTTTCATTAAAGAACTCTGTTTTCTGTTAAAACCGCTTTTGGGTCTTCACTCAAGTTCATAACAGAAGAATCAGACCAAGAATGGACCCAGCGGCTCCGGACCCTTTTCACTCCGCCGTCGAGATCCAGGGAGCGATGCTAGGCAGACACGAGGAGGAATTGTCTGCTGCTCAACATGCCGTTGAGACCCTGGCCGTCCAAGTCTCCGACCTCACAAGACAGGTTCACCAACTCCACCTCGATCCACCGCCCACTTCCAGGGTTTCCGAGTCTCCGGAGCCCAGGATCAACAACCCGCCGTGTTACTCTGGGGAGCCCACTGAGGGCCGCTCATTCCTCACTCAGTGTGATGTGGTGTTCTCTCTCCAGCCCAACACTTACTCCAGGAGCGCAGCCCGCACGCCACGTCATTTCTCTCCACCGGACGGGCGCGTGAGTGGGGCACGGCAGTCTGGGAGGCGAGGGCTGAGTGTATTAACCAGTATCAGGACTTTAAGGAGGAGATGATACGGGTTTTTGACCGTTCTGTTTTTGGCGAGGAGGCTTCCAGGGCCCTGTCTTCCCTATGTCAGGGGAATAGATCCATAACGGATTATTCTATTGAGTTTCGCACTCTCGCTGCCTCTAGTGACTGGAACGAGCCGGCTTTGCTCGCTCGTTTTCTGGAGGGTCTCCTCGTCGAGGTTAAGGATGAGATCCTCTCCCGGGAGGTTCCTTCCAGTCTGACTCCTTAATAGCTCTCGCTATTCGCATAGAGCGACGGTTTGATCTTCGTCGCCGAGCTCGTGGAAAGGAGCTCACGTTCTCCGTTGCTCCCCTCTCCACATCACTGCCACCTGCCGCATCACTGCCACCCTCCTCCGCCGGCTCGGATGCTGAGCCTATGCAGCTGGGGGGTATTCGCATCTCGGCCAAGGAGAGGGAACGGAGAATCACCAATCGCCTCTGTCTCTACTGCGGCTCCGCTGGTCATTTTGTCACCTCATGTCCAGTAAAAGCCAGAGCTCATCAGTAAGAGGAGGGCTACTGGTGAGCGCAACTACTCAGGCCTCTCCTTCTGGATCACGCACTACCTTTCCGGTCCATCTCCGCTGGCCCGGTTCATCTGCTTCCTGCAGTGCCTTGATAGACTCTGGGGCGGAGGGCTGTTTTATGGACGAGACCTGGGCTCGGGAACATGACATTCCTCTCAGACAGTTAGGGAGCCCAGGGCCTTGTTCGCTTTAGATGGTAGTTCTCTCCCCAAGATTCAGCGTGAGACGCTGCCTTTAACCCTCACTGTCTCTGGTAATCATAGCGAAACCATTTCTTTTTTAATTTTTCGTTCACCTTTTACACCTGTTGTTTTGGGTCATCCCTGGCTAGTGCGCCATAACCCTTCTATTAATTGGTCTAGTAATACTATCCTATCCTGGAATGTTTCTTGTCATGTAACCTGTTTAATGTCTGCTATCCCTCCTGTTTCCTCTGTCTCTTCTTCACAGGAGGAGGCTGGCGATTTGACAGGGTGCCGGAGGAGTATCACGATCTGCGCACGGTGTTCAGTCGTTCCAAGGCCACTTCTCTCCTCCACACCGGTCGTATGACTGTAGTATTGATCTCCTTCCGGGAACTACTCCCCCGGGGTAGATTATACTCTCTGTCGGCTCCCGAACGTAAGGCTCTCGAGGATTATTTGTCGGTTTCGCTCGACGCCGGTACCATAGTCTCCTCCTCCCCCGCCGGAGCGGGGTTTTTTTTTTCAGAAGAAGGACGGGTCCCTGCGCCCATGCGTGGATTATCGAGGGCTGAATGACATAACAGTTAAGAATCGTTATCCGCTTCCTCTTATGTCTTCAGCCTTCGAGATCCTGCAGGGAGCCAGGTTTTTCACCAAATTGGACCTTCGTAACGCCTACCATCTCGTGCGCATCAGGGAGGGGACGAGTGGAAGACGGCGTTTAACACTCCGTTAGGGCACTTTGAATACCGGGTTCTTCCTTTCGGCCTCGTTAACGCTCCAGCTGTCTTTCAGGCACTAGTTAACGACGTCCTGAGAGACATGCTGAACATTTTTGTTTTCGTTTACATGGACGATATCCTGATTTTTTCACCGTCTCTCTCGATTCATGTTCAGCACGTGCGACGCGTCCTCCAGCGCCTTTTGGAGAACTGTCTTTATGTGAAGGCTGAGAAGTGCACTTTTCATGCCGCCTCTGTCCCTTTTCTCGGTTCCGTTATTTCCGCTGAGGGCATTAAGATGGATCCCGCTAAGGTCCAGGCTGTCATTGATTGGCCCGTTCCTAAGTCACGCGTCGAGCTGCAGCGCTTTCTGGGCTTCGCTAATTTCTACCGTCGTTTCATCCGTAATTTCGGTCAGGTGGCAGCTCCTCTCACAGCCCTTACTTCTGTTAAGACGTGCTTTAAGTGGTCCGTTTCCGCCCAGGGAGCTTTTGATCTTCTTAAGAATCGTTTTACATCCGCACCTATTCTTGTTACACCTGACATCTCTAGTCAGTTTGTTGTTGAGGTTGACGCGTCAGAGGTGGGCGTGGGAGCCATTCTTTCTCAGCGCTCTCTCTCTGACGGCAAGGTCCATCCTTGCGCGTTTTTCTCTCATCGCTTATCGCCGTCAGAACGTAACTATGATGTTGGTAATCGCGAACTGCTCGCCATCCGCTTAGCCCTAGGCGAATGGCGACAGTGGTTGGAGGGGGCGACCGTTCCTTTGTCGTTTGGACTGACCATAGGAACCTTGAGTACATCCGTTCAGCCAAACGACTTAATGCGCGTCAGGCTCGTTGGGCTCTGTTTTTCGCTCGTTTCGAGTTTGTTATTTCTTATCGTCCGGGCTCAAAGAACACCAAACCTGATGCTTTATCTCGTCTCTTCAGTTCTTCTGAGGTCTCCACCGACCCCGATGGGATTCTCCCTGAGGGGCGTGTTGTCGGGTTGACTGTCTGGGGAATTGAGAGGCAGGTAAAGCAAGCACTCGCTCACACTCCGTCGCCGCGAGCTTGTCCTAGGAACCTTCTGTTCGTTCCCGTTCCTACTCGTCCGGCCGTTCTTCAGTGGGCCCACTCTGCCAAGTTAGCCGGCCACCCCGGCGTTCGGGTACGCTCGCTTCCATTCGCCAGCGTTTCTGGTGGCCCACTCGGGAACGTGACGCGTCGATTTGTCGCCGCTTGTTCGGTCTGCGCGCAGACTAAATCTGGGAACTCTCCTCCTGCCGGCCGTCTCAGACCGCTTCCCATTCCCTCTCGACCGTGGTCTCACATCGCTTTAGATTTTATCACCGGACTGCCTTCATCAGCGGGGAAGACAGTTATTCTTACGGTTGTCGATAGATTCTCTAAGGCGGCTCATTTCATTCCTCTCGATAAGCTCCCTTCTGCTAAGGAGACGGCTCAGATCATTATCGAGAATGTTTTCCGAATTCATGGCCTTCCGTCTGACGTCGTTTCCGACAGAGGCCCGCAGTTCACGTCTCAATTTTGGAGGGAGTTTTGCCGTTTGATTGGGGCTTCCGTCAGTCTCTCGTCCGGCTTTCATCCCCAGTCTAACGGTCAAGCCGAACGGGCCAATCAGACTGTTGGTCGCATTTACGCAGTCTTTCTTTTCGTAACCCTGCGTCTTGGTCAGAACAGCTCCCTGGGCAGAGTACGCCCACAACTCGCTTCCCTCGTCTGCTACCGGTCTATCCCCTTTTCAGTGTAGCCTCGGGTACCAGCCTCCGCTGTTCTCATCTCAGCTCGCCGAGTCCTGCGTCCCCTCCGCTCAGGCTTTTGTCCAGCGTTGCGAGCGCACCTGGAAGGGGGTCAGGTCGGCACTTTGCCGTAATAGGGCGCAGACTGTGAGGGCCGCTAATAAGCGTAGGACCAAGAGTCCTAGATATTGTTGCGGTCAGAGAGTATGGCTCTCCACTCAGAACCTTCCCCTTAAGACAGCTTCTCGCAAGTTGGCCCCGCGGTTCATTGGTCCGTTCCGTATTTCCCAGGTCATTAATCCTGTCGCAGTGCGACTTCTTCTCCCGCGCTATCTTCGTCGCGTTCACCCGGTCTTCCATGTCTCCTGTGTTAAGCCCGTTCTTCGCGCCCCCGCTCGTCCCTCCCCCCATCCTTGTCGAGGGCGCACCCATCTACAGGGTTCGTAAGATTTTGGACATGCGCCCTCGGGGCCGTGGTCATCAGTACCTAGTGGATTGGGAGGGGTACGGTCCTGAGGAGAGGAGTTGGGTTCCCTCTCGGGACGTGCTGGACCGTTCGCTGATCGATGATTTCCTCCGTTGCCGCCAGGTTTCCTCCTCGAGTGCGCCAGGAGGCGCTCGGTGAGTGGGGGGGTACTGTCATGTCTTGTTATGTCTGTTCCTGTCCTTTCTCTTCATTCTCTCTCTCTGCTGGTCTTTTTAGGTTACCTTCTCTGTCTCTCATTCTTCAGCTGTTCTACATTTCCTCTAACTACCTCATTCACTCTTTCACACCTGTTCTCTCTTCCCCTCTGATTAGGTCTCTATTTCTTTCTCTGTTCCTGCTACTTTCAGTGTCTGATTCTTGTTTGTGTTTTTTGATGCCAGAAGCAAGCTGTCGTCTCGTTTGCTTCCACCTTGTCCTGTCCTGTCGGAGTCTGCCTGGCAGGAGCATCCTGCACTATACTAACGTTCTTTTTGTTCCGCTGACAACGTTGGAAGAGGATTTATGCCATTCCTGTATTTTCATTAAAGAACTCTGTTTTCTGTTAAAACCGCTTTTGGGTCTTCACTCAAGTTCATAACACATTCACACTACAGTACCAGGTCAATATATTATAAACCCAGTCATTCACAGTACCAGGTCAATATATTATAAACCCTGTCATTCACAGTACCAGGTCAATATATTATAAACCCAGTCATTCACAGTACCAGGTCAATACATTATAAACCCAGTCATTCACACTACAGTACCAGGTCAATATATTATAAACCCAGTTATTCACACTACAGTACCAGGTCAATATATTATAAACCCAGTCATTCACAGTACCAGGTCAATATATTATAAACCCAGTCATTCACAGTACCAGGTCTATATATTATAAACCCAGACATTCACAGTACAGTACCAGGTCAATATATTATAAACCCAGTCATTCACAGTACCAGGTCTATATATTATAAACCCAGTCATTCACAGTACCAGGTCAATATATTATAAACCCAGTCATTCACAGTACCAGGTCAATACATTATAAACCCAGTCATTGACAGTACCAGGTCAATATATTATAAACCCAGTCATTCACAGTACAGTACCAGGTCAATATATTATAAACCCAGTCATTCACACTACAGTACCAGGTCAATATATTATAAACCCAGTCATTCACAGTACCAGGTCAATATATTATAAACCCAGTCATTCACACTACAGTACCAGGTCTATACATTATAAACCCAGTCATTCACAGTACCAGGTCAATATATTATAAACCCAGTCATTCACAGTACCAGGTCAATATATTATAAACCCAGTCATTCACAGTACCAGGTCTATATATTATAAACCCAGTCATTCACAGTACAGTACCAGGTCAATATATTATAAACCCAGTCATTCACAGTACCAGGTCAATATATTATAAACCCAGCCATTCACAGTACAGTACCAGGTCAATATATTATAAACCCAGTCATTCACAGTACCAGGTCAATATATTATAAACCCAGTCATTCACAGTACCAGGTCAATATATTATAAACCCAGTCATTCACACTACAGTACCAGGTCAATATATTATAAACCCAGTCATTCACAGTACCAGGTCAATATATTATAAACCCAGTCATTCACAGTACCAGGTCAATATATTATAAACCCAGTCATTCACAGTACAGTACCAGGTCAATATATTATAAACCCAGTCATTCACAGTACCAGGTCAATATATTATAAACCCAGTCATTCACAGTACCAGGTCAATATATTATAAACCCAGTCATTGACAGTACAGTACCAGGTCTATATATTATAAACCCAGTCATTGACAGTACAGTACCAGGTCAATATATTATAAACCCAGTCATTCACAGTACCAGGTCAATATACTATAAACCCAGTCATTCACAGTACCAGGTCAATATATTATAAACCCAGTCATTCACAGTACAGTACCAGGTCAATATATTATAAACCCAGTCATTCACAGTACAGTACCAGGTCAATATATTATAAACCCAGTCATTCACACTACAGTACCAGGTCAATATATTATAAACCCAGTCATTCACACTACAGTACCAGGTCAATATATTATAAACCCAGTCATTCACAGTACCAGGTCAATATATTATAAACCCAGTCATTCACAGTACAGTACCAGGTCAATATATTATAAACCCAGTCATTCACAGTACCAGGTCAATATATTATAAACCCAGTCATTCACAGTACCAGGTCAATATATTATAAACCCAGTCATTCACAGTACAGTACCAGGTCAATATATTATAAACCCAGTCATTCACAGTACCAGGTCAATATATTATAAACCCAGTCATTCACAGTACAGTACCAGGTCAATATATTATAAACCCAGTCATTCACAGTACCAGGTCAATATATTATAAACCCAGTCATTCACAGTACCAGGTCAATATATTATAAACCCAGTCATTGACAGTACAGTACCAGGTCTATATATTATAAACCCAGTCATTCACACTACAGTACCAGGTCAATATATTATAAACCCAGTCATTGACAGTACAGTACCAGGTCTATATATTATAAACCCAGTCATTGACAGTACAGTACCAGGTCTATATATTATAAACCCAGTCATTCACAGTACAGTACCAGGTCAATATATTATAAACCCAGTCATTCACAGTACCAGGTCAATATATTATAAACCCAGTCATTGACAGTACAGTACCAGGTCTATATATTATAAACCCAGTCATTCACACTACAGTACCAGGTCAATATATTATAAACCCAGTCATTGACAGTACAGTACCAGGTCTATATATTATAAACCCAGTCATTGACAGTACAGTACCAGGTCTATATATTATAAACCCAGTCATTCACAGTACAGTACCAGGTCAATATATTATAAACCCAGTCATTCACACTACAGTACCAGGTCAATATATTATAAACCCAGTCATTCACAGTACCAGGTCAATATATTATAAACCCAGTCATTCACAGTACCAGGTCAATATACTATAAACCCAGTCATTCACAGTACCAGGTCAATATATTATAAACCCAGTCATTCACAGTACAGTACCAGGTCAATATATTATAAACCCAGTCATTCACAGTACCAGGTCAATATATTATAAACCCAGTCATTCACAGTACCAGGTCAATATACTATAAACCCAGTCATTCACAGTACCAGGTCAATATATTATAAACCCAGTCATTCACAGTACAGTACCAGGTCAATATATTATAAACCCAGTCATTCACAGTACAGTACCAGGTCTATATATTATAAACCCAGTCATTCACACTACAGTACCAGGTCAATATATTATAAACCCAGTCATTCACAGTACAGTACCAGGTCAATATATTATAAACCCAGTCATTCACACTACAGTACCAGGTCAATATATTATAAACCCAGTCATTCACAGTACCAGGTCAATATATTATAAACCCAGTCATTCACACTACAGTACCAGGTCAATATATTATAAACCCAGTCATTCACACTACAGTACCAGGTCAATATATTATAAACCCAGTCATTCACAGTACCAGGTCAATATATTATAAACCCAGTCATTCACAGTACCAGGTCAATATATTATAAACCCAGTCATTCACAGTACCAGGTCAATATATTATAAACCCAGTCATTCACACTACAGTACCAGGTCAATATATTATAAACCCAGTCATTCACAGTACCAGGTCAATATATTATAAACCCAGTCATTCACAGTACAGTACCAGGTCAATATATTATAAACCCAGTCACAGTACATTCAATATATTATAAACAGTACAGTACCAGGTCAATATATTATAAACCCAGTCATTCACAGTACCAGGTCAATATATTATAAACCCAGTCATTACAGTACCAGGTCAATATATTATAAACCCAGTCATTCACAGTACAGTACCAGGTCAATATATTATAAACCCAGTCATTCACAGTACCAGGTCAATATATTATAAACCCAGTCATTCACAGTACCAGGTCAATATATTATAAACCCAGTCATTCACAGTACCAGGTCAATATATTATAAACCCAGTCATTCACACTACAGTACCAGGTCAATATATTATAAACCCAGTCATTCACAGTACAGTACCAGGTCAATATATTATAAACCCAGTCATTCACAGTACCAGGTCAATATATTATAAACCCAGTCATTCACACTACAGTACCAGGTCAATATATTATAAACCCAGTCATTCACAGTACAGTACCAGGTCAATATATTATAAACCCAGTCATTCACAGTACCAGGTCAATATATTATAAACCCAGTCATTCACAGTACAGTACCAGGTCAATATATTATAAACCCAGTCATTCACAGTACAGTACCAGGTCTATATATTATAAACCCAGTCATTCACAGTACCAGGTCAATATATTATAAACCCAGTCATTCACAGTACCAGGTCTATATATTATAAACCCAGTCATTCACAGTACAGTACCAGGTCAATATATTATAAACCCAGTCATTCACAGTACCAGGTCAATATATTATAAACCCAGTCATTCACAGTACCAGGTCAATATATTATAAACCCAGTCATTCACAGTACAGTACCAGGTCTATATATTATAAACCCAGTCATTCACAGTACCAGGTCAATATATTATCATTCACACCCAGTCATTACAGTACCAGGTCAATATATTATAAACCCAGTCATTCACAGTACAGTACCAGGTCAGGTCAATATATTATAAACCCAGTCATTCACAGTACCAGGTCAATATATTATAAACCCAGTCATTCACACTACAGTACCAGGTCAATATATTATAAACCCAGTCATTCACAGTACAGTACCAGGTCTATATATTATAAACCCAGTCATTCACAGTACCAGGTCAATATATTATAAACCCAGTCATTCACAGTACCAGGTCAATATATTATAAACCCAGTCATTCACAGTACCAGGTCAATATATTATAAACCCAGTCATTCACAGTACCAGGTCAATATATTATAAACCCAGTCATTCACAGTACAGTACCAGGTCTATATATTATAAACCCAGTCATTCACACTACAGTACCAGGTCAATATATTATAAACCCAGTCATTCACAGTACAGTACCAGGTCTATATATTATAAACCCAGTCATTCACAGTACCAGGTCAATATATTATAAACCCAGTCATTCACAGTACAGTACCAGGTCAATATATTATAAACCCAGTCATTCACACTACAGTACCAGGTCAATATATTATAAACCCAGTCATTCACAGTACCAGGTCAATATATTATAAACCCAGTCATTCACAGTACAGTACCAGGTCTATATATTATAAACCCAGTCATTCACACTACAGTACCAGGTCAATATATTATAAACCCAGTCATTCACACTACAGTACCAGGTCAATATATTATAAACCCAGTCATTCACAGTACCAGGTCAATATATTATAAACCCAGTCATTCACAGTACCAGGTCAATATATTATAAACCCAGTCATTCACAGTACCAGGTCAATATATTATAAACCCAGTCATTCACAGTACCAGGTCAATATATTATAAACCCAGTCATTCACAGTACCAGGTCAATATATTATAAACCCAGTCATTCACAGTACCAGGTCTATATATTATAAACCCAGTCATTCACACTACAGTACCAGGTCAATATATTATAAACCCAGTCATTCACAGTACCAGGTCAATATATTATAAACCCAGTCATTCAGGACATTCTCATTTTGCAACTCTTTCACATCAACCAAACCCCTTTTTGAAGCCATGGGCAAAATTAAAACAAACAACATTTTTTTCTAAAAGGCAGTTTGAAACCTATTTGTTGGAATTACAGTTTAATTGAATAACATATTTACAAAAGAAAACAAGGATGTGTTGAGTATTCAGCCAGGAGCTGTTAATAACTGTACAATGTCTTAAACAGCCTACGGTATAGGACCTACCTGGGAATGTTATTGAGTTAGATAAACACCTACGGTATAGGAACTACCTGGTAATGTTATTGAG